>NW_011363723.1:0-3534 GCF_000735185.1 Notothenia coriiceps | reverse complement strand
ATACCTGTACTTTCTACTCCTTACATGTTGAACTCAAATACCTGTACTTTCTACTTCTTACATGTTGAACTCAAATACCTGTACTTTCTACTTCTTACATGTTGAACCCAAATACCTGTACTTTCTACTTCTCTCATTTTCCAAACAGGCTGGTTCCTTTAGTCTGAATGTGTGTTTGGTGGCGTGATCATTATTATTTAGAGTCATTGCGTGCCTATTGATTTGAACACGATCCGTGTATCCATCATTTCCTGGTCTTCTCTAAAGAAGAGGGACCAATGGAAACGTTGTCATGTTGCCGTTGTTCAGCATGGAAACATTCATTAGCTAACAATGACATTATTGTTCTATTAATATAAAGGGAGGTCAGGTACTCTTTAAAACAGCTGCTAGTTATGGGTACTTTTTACTGAAGTACATTTCAAAGTTCTTTACTTTGACTTGAGTAAAGAAGTTTAGTCAGTACTTCTACTTTCAGTATTTTTAAACATGAGTATCTGTACTTCTACTTGAGTAAAGGATGTGTGTACTGTTGCCATGGTATAAATGTGTCGAGTAGTTACCTGAGCTCCTGCTGGGCGGCCGTGGTGTCCAGCGTGTCCTCCAGCTCCGTCTTCAGCGCCTCCAGCTCCTCGCTCAGATCCCGCTTCAGTTTCTCCGCCTTGTTCCGGGCGATCTTCTCCGACTCCAGGTCCTCCTGCAGCTCGCTCAGCGAGGCCTGCATCTCCCGCACGTTCTTCAGAGCGTTGTTCTTCTGGCTCACCTCGTCCTCGCCCCTGATGGAGAACGATGAGAACATGCATGAGAATCTCAGAGGGAAAGTGAGACAGAGATGATGGGAGAATAAAACCTGGAGACGACATTTTACAACAAAAATAAGACGTGCCTGAGATAATTTATTAGAGCTACTTGTTTGTTTATATATATGTCAAGAAATACCTATTGAATACATTTTAATACAGTTTTATATGTAATTCATCAAGTAAACATATCCCTGCTTTTCTTTGTTTTATATAATTTTAAACCAAACAAATGACATTTAAAATCGTTATCTTGGACTTTGTTAAACTTGGTCATTTTCCAAACTATTTTCATATTTACCAAACAATGATTTGACAGAAAATAACTGGGACATAGTTTTAAATGACTGGAAACTAAGTGCAATTTTCTACAAAAATAAGTTTTGAGTTATTTTATTGGTGCTTCTTGTTCAGTTTTACATATATATGTCAAAAAATACCTATAGAATACCTTTCTATAGTTACTTCTTTGTTTATTGATAAATGAATACTATAAAAACACATGTATTAGTCTGAGTGAATGTAGCCTGTGTGTAAAGTCTCCACCAGGTGGCAGCAGACACACAGGTACGTAAAGCAGTTGATGCTTCAGCTGCTTTTTAAAGGACTCTCTGATTAAAGGAGCTCCATGCTGTAAAAATATGTACAAACCAAACACAGAGACTCAAAATAAACACATAAAGACCACAACAAGACAAACAGCTGCAAAGAAACCAACATGAGACTCAGAGCTACTATCTTCCTTTTTTAATCGCCAAATGTTATGTGAGATTTTTTTTAAAGTTTTGTGTTTGATATCATATTAGACGCAAACATTTTGGCATTTGGACAACAACAAAAAATGTTGACTTTGAGACAAATTTCTCACTGTTTCTGGCGCTTTATGGACTAAAGCAGTGCTTCTCAAAGTATGGTCCGCGGACCACTGGTGGTCCGTGAGCGCCCCCTAGTGGTCCGTGAGTATATTGGTAAAATGTCACATTTGATATAAATAAATACATTTAAGTTTTCCGCACTCTCGCGGGAATGTCTCCGCAATGGAGCGAGCTGAAGTTTCACTTTCGATTGCATGATATAGCCCAGCGCAACACCTTCGTCACGCATGTTGCCACTTGTTTGTACCATTTTCAAGCGATTTGTAATCTGTTCTGGAAAAACGATGTGATTTTGGATATTTGTGGAGTTAGGTGGTCGCGAGTGTTTTTTTATTGGTTAAGTGGTCCTTGGTATGAAAAAGTTTGAGAAACACTGGACTAAAGGAATAACTGAGAAAGTAACCAGGAGGATTAATTGATAATGAAAGAAATCGCTGCTTCAACCAGTTGACTAATCACTAGTTTGTTGACAAAGTGAAAGTAATTCATCAGGTAAAAACAGATTATTTAATCCATGCTTTTCTTTGTTTTATATAATTTCAAACCAAACATTAAACCAAAAGTGACATTTAAAATCGTATGGTCATTTTACAACATTTTCCAAACTATTTCCCAATGAATTATTGGATCAAAATGAACTGGGAGATAGTTTTAAATGACAGGGAATCTTAACTACCATAAGGCTCTCCATGTCTGTGTCCCGGGGCCCATTGTCTCATGATCCGTCCATATGAACATTATCAAAGTCACTGATTACACACAGCAGTGATTCGCTCACACGTTGTAAACACATTCCCATGCAGTGAGAGTCAGAGGGTGAATACAGACGGCAGGTCAACACGGGGGAAAGCTCAGAGGCTGTTCTGTTTTATTTGATAAGATGATAAGATCAGTCTGTCTGATTGCATGCTGGATATTAAACAGCAGGTGTCGTGTTTTGTTCTGATGAGCGCTGCGAACAGATATGTTATCCAGACTGACTCACTTTGTGAAGCACAAGCTCAATGACTCAACGTCAGAGCTCTTAAAGCCAGATTTAGCTCACAAAAAATGTTATGTCACACTCATTGGACCTTTTCCAAACCCAACCCCTACACACTCCATCTCTAGAGTTTAAATACAGAGGCAAGAAAACCAACGTCTCTTTAAAAAACGTTATAATCAAATAAACATGTCTACTGTTTTTTCGAACAGTAGACATGTTGTGTCTCTACTTTAAAGAGTCCTCTCCTGCTGATGTTCAGGTGTATATCAGTATGTCGTGTCTCTACTTTAAAGAGTCCTCTCCTGCTGATGTTCAGGTGTATATCAGTATGTAGTGTCTCTACTTTAAAGAGTCCTCTCCTGCTGATGTTCAGGTGTATATCAGTATGTAGTGTCTCTACTTTAAAGAGTCCTCTCCTGCTGATGTTCAGGTGTATATCAGTATGTAGGTGCCTCTACTTTAAAGAGTCCTCTCCTGCTGATGTTCATGTGTATATCAGTATGTAGTGTCTCTACTTTAAAGAGTCCTCTCCTGCTGATGTTCAGGTGTATATCAGTATGTAGTGTCTCTACTTTAAAGAGTCCTCTCCTGCTGATGTTCAGGTGTATATCAGTATGTAGTGTCTCTACTTTAAAGAGTCCTCTCCTGCTGATGTTCAGGTGTATATCAGTATGTAGTGTCTCTACTTTAAAGAGTCCTCTCCTGCTGATGTTCAGGTGTATATCAGTATGTAGTGTCTCTACTTTAAAGAGTCCTCTCCTGCTGATGTTCAGGTGTATATCAGTATGTAGTGTCTCTACTTTAAAGAGTTCTCTCCTGCTGATGTTCAGGTGTATATCAGTATGTAGTGTCTCTACTTTAAAGAGTCCTCTCC
>NW_011363722.1:0-3103 GCF_000735185.1 Notothenia coriiceps | reverse complement strand
AAAATGTTTTAGATCTTTGAGTTCATCTCATGAAAAATGGGAGCAAAAACAAAAGTGTTGCGTTTATATTTTTGTTCAGTGTATATTTTGCACACGATGTATTGATAGCAGAACAAACCCTGCAGGATGTCATATCTGTAAATACACAGAGAAAACATATCATTGAATACATGAAGAAATATATTTTATATTCTGTGAGAAAAGGATCTTCATGAATGTTTACTCACGGTCCTTTTAGTTTGCAGCAGGGACATCGATGTGTTTTAGTGTTAAGAACGTATTCATGGTGACTTTTATCATACACTTGTCCTGTTTTTCCTGCAGGTGAGCACTCACGGCTACTCTCAGAATCAGATCTTGGTGTGGAAATATCCGGCGCTCACTCAGGTCGCCAAACTCACAGGACACTCCTACAGAGTGCTCTACCTGGTCAGTGTGTATCTTATATCTGATGGGAATCATGACGTGGCTGTTTGGTCACGATAATGGAAAAGCTGGTCGTATTTTCTGAGACATATTGATTTGTTCTTTTTGTAAATATCAGGCCATGTCCCCGGACGGTGAGGCGATCGTGACGGGAGCGGGAGACGAGACGCTGCGCTTCTGGAACGTGTTCAGTAAAACCAGGTCAACTAAGGTGAGGAGGAAGCTAAAGGGAGAGTTTGGAGGTTTTGGAATATATATTTCTATTTAGAACATTTCTCCGCTTGACCTTGCTGTCATAAGTCTCTTTTTCTATGTGGAACTGAAGCTTTAAAGGTCCCCTATTTTTCTCTTTTTCAACAATACCTTTTAGGTCTCAGATATATACAGTACATGTCTCAAAACAGATCATTGCAGCATTACCCATAATCCCCTCTGTTTCAGCCCTGTTCCAAAAGTGCTGATTCTGTGTCTGTAGCTTTAAATGCTAATGAGCTGCTGCTGGCCACGCCCCTCTGAGAGATGCTTGGTTTAAAAAAAAAAACACACACAATGGTGCTCTAGGAGGAGATTCAGGTGATAAGGTGTGTGTGTGGGGCGGGGGGGTTACCTTGATTGGTGATTGGCTAATGGTTACACAAGCCAAAACATCGTTATGACATCATAAAGTGGCCAAAATTTGATCAGCTCGTTTTCAGACAGGTTTTTATAGAAATGGATCGGGACAAAAAGAGAGAGAATCTTTATTCCTGTTCTCTTTACACACGTTTATGTATAAAAGACATGATGAAGTTTATTTTGCATAATAGGTGACCTTTTAAAGACACCAAAATCCATTGACAAAATCAGTGAGTTTGTCTTCGCAAGTTGCTGGTCATCTTCTGCCTCAATGGGTTAGTTAGCCTGTGTTGTTTTGTGACTTTGGTCTTCTAAAGGATTCATTTGAATGCACCAAAGTCACACAGTAATCAAACCAATCGATGCAGCAGTAAACCAGTTTACCCCTCGGGTTAATTTGCTTCTTTTTCTGATGGAGTCTGGTGGCTTTCAAGAGAGTTCAGCGTGAAGCAGTGCATCTAAACTCAAATAGATTTTCTTTTTACACTGGAAAAAATGCTGCTCCAAAAACCAGTTCAACAATATTGAAAACAAGCTGTTTTCACTTGAAATAAGTACAAAAGTCTGAAAAAGTGAAAATTAGCTTGGTAAGATTTCTTGAAATAAGAAGGGATATTCAGATAAATCAGATCTTGTAATTATCTGGGAGAACTCATTTTGAACTATGTTTTACCAGAAACAGGAAACGTTGTTACAATATAAGCCGCAAATGCTCAAAAGTGTTCTGTTTTCTGATGTTAGTTGGTCATTTCTAATAAATGTGTAAAAAGATGTGTTTCATCTGAGATACAACTCAAAATGAGATTTTTGTACTTAACAAGATGATGCATTTTCTAAAAACAAGACCCGATATCTCACTGCAGTGTTACTTCTGAAGTTATTATGTTCTATATCAGGTGTGAAGACATATTCTGACTAGATGTTAGACAAATATACTTGGCAAGATTTCGAGTTTTTGTAGTGGGGGCGGTATGTTTTTAGGTGGCTAAATATATTTTTGCTGCTTTCCATCCACAGCAGTACATTGCTTATCCTCCGTGCTGTAACTCTGTTTTTATTTCGTAAACTGGGGTCTTCATACAACCCCATTTTAAAACATCTGAAATATGACTTTAATCAAACACCCCCTTATATGTTTAAAAGCAATTTACCATCTTTCTTTTTGCAGGAATCCGTTTCAGTTTTAAATCTCTTCACCCGGATACGATAACTTTAAGGAAATATAAAAACTCTTGGACTCTAGTTGGAGTGGATCCTGTCGTCCGGACGGTTCCTCCTCACAGTGCTGAGAACAGAGAACACTACAGGCTTCTTGTTCCACAGAAAACATGGCGACAAGAACAACCGGGCACTTTTTTCATGCGAACAGTTGCTAGGGAAACTCTTTTTTCCCTTTTTGTGCTCTCATTCTGAATGTAGTCATTTTTTTTTATTAAAAGAAATGTGTATAAGTGAGTTGAATTTCCATTTGTGTAAAAGAAAAAAGGCCTTACTTGTGTTGAAACATGGAGAGTATTACTAGTTTTTATTTAACTCAGGTCTTATTTATTTAACGCTGCAATTTAGAAAATGCCATTACATATTATGACTAAAACACAATCACCTACCAAGGCCTTTGCATTACGTGCACCATGTTTACTGTGATCCTCAGAGGACTCGCAGTGATTGGCTGAAATAATGGACAGAAAGTCTAATGCTGGGCATCGAGACGTACTTTAATCTGTATACTGATTCTTTCTTGTAAAGGAAGAAATAAAACCATGATGCAAATGGACAATCTGTGTGTGTGTCTCCTTTTTGCCATTACATATACCTTTGAGTACTTCTTTTAGGGTTATTTAATTTGATTGACATGCACTGCTGTTGAGTCGGTGTACTCCATATCAATAGTTTTTCTCTTTTGAACGAGTCATGCTTCTCCGGTTATTACCCGTCCCCTTGTGTGTTATGTAGCTTTTTATGCATGTAAACGGTCTGCAGAGTCACGAACCCTCAAAGTACACCCTGTAGCAAGTAAGGAGCTCCAACAAGCCATTTAGGACAGAGAGTGAATACACATACT
>NW_011363721.1:0-6019 GCF_000735185.1 Notothenia coriiceps | reverse complement strand
ACATAAATGCCACGTAAATCCAGTGTGCAACACTTTATTCGCTGTCCTCCACGATAACGTCCACCTTTCTGGTTTGGTTTTAACACCAACGCATCGACATGTGAGGGAAGGAGGCTTGACCGCTTTCGGGTGACAGTGTTGCCTGCCAGTGAAAAAACCCTCTCACTCGGGGTGCTTGGCTGGAATAACCAGGTAGCTCCTCGAAAGCGGGGGAAGCGGGGCACGTTTTCTGCCCACCACTCCAGTGGATTATCCATAGTGGGGATATGCGGTGTCCGCTGGCAGTAATCCCGTAGCTCATCATCCGCATCACTGTTGACTCGTGTTTTCTTGCTGTTCGTTTGCCTCTGTTCAGTGCTGACGCCGGTCCGTTGCTCACTGGTGCTAGCATTACTGCTAGTGCTAGCTGTCGGCAGCGGGTGTTTCATCTTTAGATGGTTGCGCATAGCAGATGCATTTGTATTGTACTTCAGTACAGCTGTACACAACTGACACTTCACTGTGGAGTTGGTTACATCTTCGTTGAAGTACTGCCATACATAAGAATGTCGGACGTGTTTTGTAGCATTTTGCAGCACCTCCTTTACCTCCATTTTTTTCACGACTAGTCGACTAGGGCCTACAGCGCCGACTAGTGGTAAAGGTAGTCGACTAGTCGACTAGTCGATTAGTTGGTGAAACCCCTAACACACACACACACACACACACACACACACACACACACATCCCCCCCACCCACACACACTATTGGTTTCACAACTACCAATATTTACTAGTCGACACGTTTTTCAAAATAGTAGTCGACTAGTCGACTAGTCGTTACGTCATAATAAAGACACACAAAGAGAGGTTTACAACTGTATTTTCTATTGGAAACTCATTACAGTAACATTAAACACTGCATTTTAAATTTGTGTTACATGGCTGAGTAAATAACAAACACTGGGACTCACCAAAAATCGACAGCTAAAAAAACTCTTGTTTACATAAATGCCACGTAAATCCAGTGCGCAACAGCGCATTGCGAAACACTTTATTCGCTGTCCTCCACGATAACGTCCACCTTTCCATATTTTTGGTTTGAACACCAACGCATCGACATGTGAGGGAAGGAGGCTTGACCGCTTTCGGGTGACAGTGTTGCCTGCCAGGGAAAAAACCCTCTCACTCGGGGTGCTTGTGGCTGGAATAGCCAGGTAGCTCCTCGAAAGCGGGGGAAGCGGTGCACGTTTTCTGCCCACCACTCCAGTGGATTATCCATAGTGGGGATATGCGGTGTCCGCTGGCAGTAATCCCGTAGCTCATCATCCGCATCACTGTTGACTCGTGTTTTCTTGCTGTTCGTTTGCCTCTGTTCAGTGCTGACGCCGGTCCGTTGCTCACTGGTGCTAGCATTACTGCTAGTGCTAGCTGTCGGCAGCGGGTGTTTCATCTTTAGATGGTTGCGCATAGCAGATGCATTTGTATTGTACTTCAGTACAGCTGTACACAACTGACACTTCACTGTGGAGTTGGTTACATCTTCGTTGAAGTACTGCCATACATAAGAATGTCGGACGTGTTTTGTAGCATTTTGCAGCACCTCGTTTACCTCCATTTTTTTCACGACTAGTCGACTAGGGCCTACAGCGCCGACTAGTGGTAAAGGTAGTCGACTAGTCGACTAGTCGATTAGTTGGTGAAACCCCTACTGTGCACTTCAGCTGGATTTCTGTAGGTTTAATAACATTCCAGAGGATTTTGTTGGTTATTGTAGACAAACAATCCACATCTACAGGAGCCCGGAGCAACAGCCGACACACAGAAATCATGTTTCACTTATCCCCCCCGATAACATTGTTTTCTTGCATTTGTCGCCGGGCTCCCAGCCAGCGAGCCGTCTACAGTTTGAGGACAGGTTGAGATTGTTCTGGCTCTAAGACCGCTAATCACTCCCTTTACCAGATAACACTACGAGACTCTGAGCACCAGCTATCCTGAGGGAAGCTTCTGAGGGAACCAGATGGTTCCATCAGTCTTTCCTTCCCAGGTGGGACAAACCATTTGCAGGTCAGGACCTCTGGAGGCCCCAGCAGAGTTTCCTCTGGGGCCCCCAGCAGAGTTTCCTCTGGAGGCCCCAGCAAAGTTTCCTCTGGGGCCCCCAGCAGAGTTTCCGCTGGCTGCTGGTGACATGTCTCCTCTCTCCTTGTTCTGTCTGACTCAGCCTTCCTACACTCCCCTCACCAGCCTGTCTACACTGCAACTAAACATGGAGTCATCGGCTTCACTAGAGCTATGGCGGTAAGACACACAAACACACACACACACACACACACACACACACACACACACACACACACACACACACACACACACACACACACACACACACACACGTACACACACACACACAAACACCACACACACACAAACACACGCACACACACAGTTAACATGAAGCTACTGAAAGCTCCGCTCGCATCCTGTCTCGCAGGACGCATCCTCACAGGGCGATTACGGCGTCCGGATCAACGTTCTGTGCCCGGCCTTCGTGGACACTCCTCTGCTGCACTCAGTGGAACATGAGGACAACATGGGCAAGTTTGTCAAGTTCAAGGACGATTTCAAACGAAACATGAGCAAGTTTGGAGTTTTACAGTAAGTTAACAAACAAACGTTTCTCTGATAGTTTAAATAATATGTTATGTATGTTTATCTGTGTAATGATAATTAGATGTTTAACTGTTCAGAATTTGTACTGACACAGCAAGGGTTTAAAAGGTCTTAGAGTCTTGGTGGTTATAAGTCTTGCCAATCGTTGTTTTGATTAAACATGAGCCAGTTCAGCACTGGGCATCTAAGTTGTCTAAGTACAGAAAAGATCTAAAACATATATTTGATTAATGTCTGGTTACTCATGAGTCAGTGAGAAGTCAGTGAAAAGTCAGTGAGAAGTCAGTGAGAAGTTGAGCTCAGGTCATTGAAGGACACACATTCTGAACATGACCAGAACATGTCCACTGCCCCCTGGTGGAGGGCTGCAGGACGTGGCTCATTGGCCCCCTGAGAGCTTAAGGGGCAAAACTACAAATCCAGTTACATGTCAAATCTTTTTTTCCATAAAATGGGTTTATTGGTGTCATTTCAAATCTTTGTTATCACGCTGATGTGTGTACTGCACAAGTAGTTTGGTGAAGGGTGAGAGACTTCAGGATGTGAGCTGCACTTCTATCCTCTGCTGGCAGCTTAAAGTGGACCGTCGTGTTGAAATCCGACACATAAATGACGTTTCTGAATAACGAATCATGAGTCTGTGCAATAGAACATTTGTCAAGTTGAGGTTTTTATGGATATATTATGGTTATGTGTGTGTCTGGCAGATGGCAGTTCCTTTATTTCTGTATTTTGAAGCTCTTTTTTGGGATGTTGGAAGGAATTGGAGAAGCGTTGTCTGTTTATTTGGTTTATTTAGATTAGACTATTAAATAACCTGCATTTTATTTATTTTTTTAATATATGAAAAGCTTTAAAGTGTGTGGCATTTTACATGCAAGGTTGTGTTATATTGTGACAGCACACTCCATGGTCTGTAGTGTGTCATAACTGAAGAATGGAAAGTACATCAGCACAGCTCTGGTTTTGTATAAACTGTATAATGTAACTCTTTGTTGTTTTTAATGTGAAAAATGTGAATGCAAGTATTATGAATACTGAGATGGAATATGAGTAGTGGTCACAGTTATGTGTTTCAGTCACAGGACGTTCAGCACACTGATGAATTGCTCTTTGTACCTAAGATTGTGTCTGTGAGCTGATGGTGATTTATTCTCTCCAAACAACTGCAGTGAAATGTGCGCTCGAGAACACTCAGTCTGTCTCTGTCCTGTTCTGATTACATTATTTCACACAAGTGGCCCAGAGTCCACTTGGTAGCTGAATGATACTTTATCTGTTTTTATTTATTTGGAGCCGTTCTAAGAGACTGAACCAAAGCATGGTCAGAAATGCTCTACACTTGAGAAGAGATCAGAGAATCAAATAAAAAATGTTCCAAGGTCCTCCCTTCACAGCTTGTGATTAACTGTGAACGTACCGCCAGGCTCTGAGGAACCTTCTTACACTGTGCAGCTCACACACACACAAACGCACACATCACGAGTGACTCACTATTTCCTGTGTGTGTGAGTTCATGTTGTCTGTGTTTGTCTGCAGGCCTTCTCTGATCGCAGAGGGCATGATGAGGCTGATCATGGACTCCAGTCTGCAGGGGGCAGTGATGAAGATCACATGCTCCAAGGGAATCCACTTCCACACCTATGAACCCATGTCTGCCTGAGCCTAGACACACTGGCCGTTTCTCAATGTCGAGTAAACCTGCTGCAGAGCCACTATTTCAAGTATACTACTTCATCGAGTGGTGCCGAAGGACTGTTTAAATGCATGTTAAATGCCCAGCATTCTGTGCCACTCAATGACGTAGTATCCTTGAAATAGTGGCTCTGCAGCAGGTTTACTCGACATTGAGAAACGGCCACTGCCCCTGATTGAATGTGCTGACCTTCATTTGGATGTCCTTCCATATGTCCCACTTCTGTCACAATATGCACATTATGTTCCAGCTTATACATTTGTCAGAAGACAGTTTTAGTGTGTATGAAGACAACGGAGCAGCTGCTCCACTCACTGTCTGTCTACAGAGAATACTGCTCACTAATGTGTTACTTTGATTTTATATTGTGAAATGTTAATAATGGCAATCTGTTTGTAATTTATATTTATATTACAGTATGTGTCATTAATAAATTATATAGATGAAATATATGTGTGTTTCAAATGTTTCCACAATGCAGAAAATAGGGTTTCATCTTAATGTCACTGTCACATGCTGAGACTGTGGATAACATACACTTTTGTTGATCCCGTATGGAAACTCAGGTGTCTTAGCAACAACAAGGGTAAACAGGATTGGACAGATATGAATTCAGACAAGGATAGTAATAATTATAATTACTATTATTATTATTATTATTATTATTATTATTATTATTATTATTATTATTATATAAAAGGTATAATAATAATAATCATAAAAATAATAATAATAAAGAAATTACAGAGTAAAAACATGTTAAAAAAGTGAAAGTTAAAAATGTAAGGTGTTTACATACAGTTCAGCCTGTCCTCCTACAAAAAACGACCATATAGATTGTTCAAGCCCTTATTACGACCCAGAGACACTTTTTAAAGTGTATGTTATTTCTTACACGACCACTAGAGGTGCTCTAGTGGTCGTGTAAGAAACAACATACACCCGTTGATTGCAAACGCTCTGGAGGGACGTTTATTCACAAATAATCCTAAATTGTGGAATAGTTTGGCCATTACAATGCTTTTTGATTAGATTTCTAGCGAGAAGTGTATATTGTACTCTTAGAATCCACGTCCAGTCGATGTGTAGGATCTATAGTTTGATAGATATTACGAAGATGATTTGAGGTCTCGCCAGGATAACGTGTATGCAGCTTCCATGTAAAGTTAGCGTCATGGGGTGAAAACAGGTTTTCCGGTCTCCAAGTTTTCATAATAAAACCGGATATATTCCCCCTCACTGTCAAATGATTACACAGTGATATCTGCATTACTCATCCACTAAAAAACATCAGTTTATCCTTGTTAATTACACAATATTGATTGATTTAAATTGTGTACAATGCTTTTGTGTTTTTAACCTTCGATTCCGAGAAACAAATAGTTTTTTCGGAGTTTAGACACTACAGTTTCCGAAAACACTACACTACCCAGAATCCCCAGCTATCGTTTGGGACTACAACATCCGCCTTGCTTTACAAACCCCGTTGTGATTAGTCATCAAGCCCTGTGATTGGATGTTGGAGTGGCAGTGCGACAAGGTTACGCTGAGCGTCAAACAGCTCGATGAAATGGAATGGAACCACGGCAGACTTTCCAAAACTGGAATTGTACAGGTACACATGCTGGCTATTGTGTGTTTCACAACATGTTCTATGGCACGTCTCTTTAT
>NW_011363720.1:0-3350 GCF_000735185.1 Notothenia coriiceps | reverse complement strand
GGTTATGATTGTACATTGTATTTTTTTAAATGTGTATTACATTTTTGAAAAACATTTCATCAAAAAAAAAGGATTTGGTCAGGATCTAGACTCAGTGTGTAGTTTATTAATTAATCAATGCTCTCTACATTAGGAAAACACATACCAGTGTACCAGAGGGAGTCACACACAGCTGTGCCTCGATAACCAAACAAATTGACAAGATAACCAAAATCCTTGAATCTACACACATCAAATAAACTCAAATGACACAAAGAGATGTAAAAAGGAGATCACACATATAGTCGATATAAAACTGGCCGCTTCAATCTGAAGAGCAACTAAAACAAAACACGGGAGTGTATCTTGTTCTTGTGAACACTAATGTTATCCACAGCATACACAGAGACCACGAAGTTCTTAAGGAGAAAACTAGTTGCTAAAACGAAATCACGTTAGTGTACCTTGTTAGCTAATGTTAGCTAGCTGACATTAACGTTAAACATTGCACTCATATTACTCACTGAAACCTTGAAGCCGGTCCCGCATGCTGGCTCTTACAGAACCGACTAACTCCCCTTTCGTGTATGTACAGCTCTCAACATGCCCAGTAGTGATTTTCACCTCGTTTGATACTTTTTCGCCTCATTCTGAAAGAAACAGGAGAAATTTGCTAACGTGGCGGCCATCTTTGTGATGGTGACGCGTATTGTGCGAGACCAGAGACCTGTAGTTCACTGAGCGGTTTCACACAAAAAAATGTGTAACTTCACAGTTTTACGACACATTTTTATTTTTTTGAGTTCCAAAATGTTCTTTTAATTTCACAAACATTATATGTATCATTCGTGGCACAATTCAAACGGGATCGAAAGATGACATTTCTCTCTCCATTGACTTCAATGTATAATTTTCCGCTTCCGGTGTCCCATGGGTCGGAAGTAGATGGGCGGGACTTCGCCTCTCTATAGGCGTTGACTGAAACGTGGCAGAGAAGCTACAGTGGATGGACTTTGATAGCAGGAGATAGAGGGAAGGCTGCAGTGACTGATGGATAGAGCCAATACGGATGTGTCTCCAGGTTGATAGAATGATTGAAAAACAGCATGGGAGACAGGAAGAGATGGGGATTGATGGGGAATGATCGATGGATGGGGGCTCCGAACAGAACACTCTTAAGCTGAGAACAAATAGTCATGAAGAAGTCTGATAGCCAGAACACTTTGTCTCTTTCTCAATCAGATCTCCCCTTAAATGAACAGTTCTCTACCTCATTTATCACCTCTCTCCATAGCAGACAAAAATCTGCATTTTTGAACAACTAGAACGATCTCCCACATGTGGAATGCACCAATCATTCTCAAATTAATTTGACAGCATACTGTAATGGCTGTCAAAATGAGGGTCTATTGGCGAAAAATAGATTATTCCTTGTGTTGTTTTCGGTTTTTATTTGATGTCTCCCTGGAGGGGTTTTCAAGCAAACTGCCATGCATTGACTTGACTTGAAAAAGTCAGTGTGAGAACAGACAAGCTGAGACGTTCATAAGCTACGTGTTCGGCATCAGCTGCTGCTGGAGCTCGAGTTACGCCTGCAACAATCAGGATAACCAAATCAGTCAACCAATGTATTGTCAAGGGAAGATAGATCCGCGCTAATGTGTTGTTATGCTCCGGTAGATGAGCTGTCTTTCAGTGTCACAACATAGAAGTTAATTTCACATCTGTTTCCCCACCCAATCGGGTTATGAGACAGCAGATGATCAAGCATCACTCAACACATAATGAGAAGTTATTTTAGTTGGACACATGTACATTAGGTGAGTGTGTTGACTGAGTCTGGTAGAGCTGAAGCTGCCACTTGCAGACAATGCACAACCTAGCTTATCAAGGCAATAAACTATTTTTTACTGAGATGAATTGGGTTTTTAAACTGTTGTTTTGTTGTGTGTGCATACATTTACAAAATCTTGCAACACTTGGAGACTCCAGGAGTTTCCAATTTAACTGAACTGAATGGTAGCTACAACACTGCAAAAAATGAATTTTAAGAAAGTAAAAAAAACTTTCTTATTTTTCATCTAAAAAGTCAAATTATCTTGTTAAGAATGTTTTGCTTAAGAAAAGTATTCTTACTTTGAGAAAATATATCTTTGGTTTGCATAAATTCCCTGCATGGAATAGATTTATTTTTTCTTATTTTAAGAAGTAAACCAACTTCTCAATTTAAGAACCTGATGAAATGACACCAATTTTACATTTCATATATATTTATTCATTGTCGAGAGCTGTCTATTCACTTTTCACATTGCTATTGAGACAACTGTGGTGTGGTATACACAACACACGCACACTCACCAAAAATACAAGTAGAAGTATTGCACGGCACTCATTGATCAAAATTGAATGACCATGCCATCCATCCATCCATCCATCCACGGATGGGTACAAGCGGCCGAGATGGGTTTTCTCCGCAGGGTGGCTGGTGTCTCCCTTAGGGATAAGGTGAGAAGTTCGGTCATCCGGGAGGGACTCGGAGTTGAACCGCTCCTCCTTCGCGTCGAATGGAGCCAGTTGAGGTGGTTCGGGCACCTAGTTAGGATGCCACCTGGGCGCCTCCCTAGGGAGGTGTTCCAGGCACGTCCAGCTGGGAAGAGACCAAGGGGTAGACCTAGGACCAGGTGGAGGGATTATATCTCTTCGCTGGCCTGGGAGCGCCTTGGGATCCCCCAGTCAGAGCTGGTTGATGTGGCCAGGGAAAAGAAAGTTTGGGGCTCTCTGCTGGAACTGCTACCTCCGCGACCCGACCACGGATAAGCGGGAGAAGATGGATGGATGTATGGAATTTATTTATACTTTTCCAGTATAGTGCAATTTAACTGTTTTTAGACGGCTCTTGAAAACGCAATTCAAGAGGTCTGCTATTCATTTCGCTAGCTAACCGAGGCTAAGAAGAACGGGCTGTGCTAAGGAGGATCAAGGGACTATGTAGAGTCATATCAGTCCGCAGAAAGAAGTCACAACAATCATTAGTTTTCATCCATCAGAAAACACCATGGAATACTTTTTAAATAAAAATATATATATTTGTGGAGAACATGGAACTTTGCATTTATGATGCCAATTCATTACAGACATGCGTACAATAGAGATTGTTATTGTTAACTTGCATGCAAATAAATGCTTGCTTGTGCCTTCCGTCCGGGTGTTAAGCTTGTCATCCTGTCCGTCCCAGGCCAAAGTTATTTAGGAACTCAACGTGCCTCCATAGCCCTTACATAACTCTAACCCTTCTGTGGAGGATATTCTCATGCTCCTGGTAACCCTTTAAATAGTCTGATACTATCAGGGCTCATCACCGCACTTTACAA
>NW_011363719.1:0-3526 GCF_000735185.1 Notothenia coriiceps | reverse complement strand
TCACACACACACACACACACACACACACACACACACACACACACACACACACACACACACACACACACACACACACACACACACACACACACACACACACACACACACACACACAGTCACACAGTCACACACACACACAGTCACACAGTCACACAGTAATACAATGTAACAGCTGTGTAAAATGTCAGGCTGGCCTTTCTCAGATATACGGTTTGAACCAATCCAAACGTTACCCTTTCACCAGAAATAAACGAGGAGGACGAGGAGAGAATCTACATGATTTGAGGGATGGAGGAGAAGAGAAGGGGGGGAGTGTAGCGAGCTCCAGGGAATGCAAGACAACAAATACAGAGCTGAAGACACACTGAGGATACAGACACAAGCCCAAAGAGAGCGTTTGCAGTCTGACACCGACTCTACTTTGTCTAAAAAGAGCTAACATTTATTCAAATATTTAATTTGAATTATTCTCATGATTTTCCATCACATATTTTTGCACTCTTCAATACTCTTAATCAAAGTAGCACTGTGTGTTTCCTTTTTTAGCAGACAGAAGCTACACCAACGTGTTGCTGAACGACAAGATAAAACCCAAAAGGCCATTCAAAGCAAGATTATTGAAGCAACAAATAAGAAGCTGTGTTTATTATTTTGGGGGGGAATTTCTCAAAATGATTTCTTCAAGCTTCAATAACTGGAAGAATTATTAAGTTAAACTTTCATGGAAGGTGTAAATGTAAAACAGCCCATCCACTTCTTGTAACCTGAAGGTTTAACAGTTTTTTTAAGGCTCTACCCTTTTACATCATAAGAGCTTTGGGTCCGAGTCTCTGTGTTAATTAAAAGGAAAAAGGAGGAACCAAGCGACTTAAACTGGGCTATTTTTTTTTTGTCTGAACCATTTCCGGGGATAAAATAGATTTGGGTAAACCCTCTCATGCTTGGCTCATTACTTCTTCAAAAAACTATTTGGACAATGATTTGAAAGTGACCACTGACTTGTTATTTTGCATTGATCCGCACATTCAATAGTTGACTTCTATAAGTTCTGTATTTTGTTTTACTACCTTAAGATTAGGAGACGCGTCCGTCCCTACTCCTGTGCCAACTTTCAAGGTTGTTTGCTCCTGAAGTTGACCTCAACCAGCAATCTGTATCACCTGCTCTTCTTTAATTTTTATTTTAATACTGTGCCTGTCTCTGCCTCTGATCTCTGTGAGTGTGTCTGTGTGCTCCAATCAATTATGCCTCACTAACCCCTCCGCTCGGTGTTAAGGTGCTTCTGAAGCCATTGAATGTACAAAAAGATGGAGGAAATCCTGGCACTTCACATTTCAATTTGGCCAAATATTAATCGTTGTGAAACTAAATGTAGACATCGAACTGAACAAGGTGTGTGGTACTCCAACCTTTAGCTACAAACAAAACATGTGAACACATTTATAGTTGTTTGACTGTGCTTTGACCTTTATGAACTGATGGCATTTCAATGCTCCAGCACAAGCTCCTTGTCTAGTAAACTGAAGAGGAGGGGCCGTCTGGCATCAGCACTCATATTGAGAAAAGTGAGATTGGCTCCTTCCTCTAGTTGGAATGACAATACACATATTATCATTACACAGTAAAAGTTGTGTACATTATACAGTAAATTAGAATGCTTTTCAGCCATAAAACTTGAACAATTAAATTAAATGATTCTCTCTTCCAAACCATCAACGTGTATCTTAGACCTGATTCCAACTAAGCTGTTGAAGGATGTTTTTCCATTAATTAGCACTTCTTTATTAAATATTATGAATATGTCTTTATAATCAGGCTATGTTCCACAATCATTCAAAGTAGTAGTGATAAAACCGCTTCTTAAAAAGCACAACATCGCAGGTCTCCCTTGAAAAAGAGATCTATGATCTCAATGGGACCAATCTGGATAAATAAAGGTTTGAAATTAAATGAGAGGTTTTAGCCAACTATAGACCTATTTCTAAACTTCAGTTCCTCTCAAAAATTATTGAGAAAGCAGTCGCAAAACAGTTGTGTGATTACTTAAAAAACAATGATTTATTTGAAGATTTTCAGTCTGGCTTTAGAACACATCATAGCACAGAGACAGCTCTGGTTAAAGTAGAAAAAATGACCTTCTAATAGCCTCAGACAAAGTACTTGTCTCTATTATTTTCTTGCTCGATCTCAGTGCTGCATTTGATACTATCGACCATGATATCTTATTGCAAAGACTAGAGCACTTAGTTGGCATGAAGCGAACTGCTTTAGGCTGGTTTAGGTCCTATTTATCTGAACGCTCTCAGTTTTTACTTGTCAACGATGAATCTTCCACGTAAACCAAAGTTAGCCATGGAGTTCCACAGGGCTCTCACTGCGGTCCTGCCTGACTCTCATCATACTACTTCCCTGATGGCTCCCACAGGATTATTGACATCCTCGTGGATTCATCTTCTTATTATAGACACATGCATTTCCAAACATCTGGTCTACCTATGTATTAAATGTATTATCTCTTCAATTTACACACAGCATCTATTGCACGTCTGTCCGTACTGGGAGAGGGATCCCTCCTCTGTTGCTCTCCCTGAGGTTTCTCCCATGTTCCCCTTTAAACTGTGGGTTTTCTCTGGAAGTTTTTCCTTGTACGATGAGAGGATCTAAGGACAGAGGGTGTCGTATTGTCAATACTAATATTTTGTACAAACTGTGAAGTCCACTGAGACAAATGTAACATTGTGATATTGGGCTATATAAATAAACATTGATTGATTGATTGAATTTACTTTAAAATTAAAAAAATCTATATTGATTCTGACTCCTCTACATCCAACTCACAGGTTTATCATTGCTTTGAGAGAAAATATTATTAATTTACCCCTTTTAGAAGTGAAGTTATGGTCATTTGTTCTGGGAATGTCATTTTCGACCCTGAGACCTGGAAAACAGGCTTGGGGCTTGCTATTACATTTATAAAAACAGGATAATATATATACCATAATTTAATACTGTGAACATATCCATTCTGCACAAAGAGTACTTTAACTTTTGATACTTTTAGTACATTTAGCTAAAAATAGTGCTAATGAGTACTTTTACTAAAGTAAAGGATCTTACTACTTCAAACGCTGAATAAATGTAATATTGATATATATTTCATTGGTCATAGTTGAATGTCTCTGTTGAGTGTTCGAAAGCTGTTCGCGGTTACATTTTGACCCATCATTTATTTAAGACAGTGGATAATGATGTTATCTGACGATAACAGACTACTATTAGAATACAATTTCTCCCCAAAAAGTGTATTATATTATTAACTACAGTAACCTCTGTGGTGTTACGGGTCAAAATTGACCCATACTGTATAGATTCAAGCTAGAAAAAGGTAAAAAAAACAAGCTTTTTTTGGACAACGTTGTTCATGCCATACCCCCACAAGATGAAGTGTGTGTGTGTGTGTGTGTGTGTGTGTGTGTGTGTGTGTGTGTGTGTGTGTGTGTGTGTGTGTGTGTGTGTGTGTGTGTGT
>NW_011363718.1:33060-40245 GCF_000735185.1 Notothenia coriiceps | reverse complement strand
ATGAAGGGTGGCAGAACCCAAGATATTCAAGTCACTGGGGCAGTGGAACGAAGTGGAGACATTTGGCACATTCATTACTAGGTGCCATGCTCTTTTGACACCTGATATTAAACAAAAAAATTGCCTGATGAAAGTGATGTAAATGAACAACAAAAATAAAATAAGTTACATATGTGTTATTGGCTATGGTAGTTTATTGGTATGTTCAATTATTTGATTATTAAAATGTAAAACGATCTTTTTCATATGGGTGTTTAGAGTTAGATCTAGTCTCTAGTCATTATGTGCTCAAAGTGCACCAGATTGAAGCATTTTATATTAAAATGTAAAAACAAATCTTCCCGGGGGGGGGCATACCCCCGGACCCCCCTAGAGGATGTGATGTCCAACCACCAATTATGTTCATACAATACTGAATACATTTGAAGCCTTTAATGATGTATGTGTCTTTCTTGTGCTGGCAGACAAATAGAAACATAATGGCGGGAAGCACTTCGCACGCGCACACACTTAAAATGTCCACGCGCGCCGCGCTCACATTTTGCTGGGCCCGCGTGCCTTAGCACCGCTGCTATGACTCCATCCTAGGGGAAACACTGAATAGTAAAACCAGATAATTTTGCAGTGGTCTCTTAATTTCTTTCAGAGCTGTATACTGCAAACACAGTCAGCACATGAGGACTTTTTGTGGCAGCAGAATATTGCGTTAAGAATAGGGGGTGTAAAATATCCCTTGAAATACTGACGTAATAATGGTCATATTTACAGGTTGGATAATAGGGCAGCAATAACAGGAATAAGAGGCTGAGGCGCCGACACAGTGGAGATGATTCAGACTCCTCTCTGGGGTTGAAGAGTGGTCGTTTGTTTGGCTGTGATATTGAAGTATCCTTAACAGAACATAAACATGTCGTATTTAATATCATATCACTTGACCATAATCCAAAGGGATGTAGCTTGATGTGAATTACCATAAAAGGGGATTTAACCTAAAAAGGGTCTAAATGTAATAGCCTAGATTAAAAAAATCATGAAACATTATCTTCAGATCAAATACGACTTACAAAATAAAACATTTTGACCTGACAGTCAAACATGATGATACACTGACTATCTTTGGATTTTTAGAGTGCTGGTCGGACAAAACAAGCAATTTAGAGTATGTATTTGGTCTTGAAATTGTTCCAGAATCCAGAGAACAATAACAACAACAACTGTGCAAGTCTCTGCATTGTGCTATTCTCCAGTATAGATACATTTTTACAAAAAAGCTAGACTCATTATTATGCATCACTTCCGTCTGTTGAAAAACTAAATTACACTCAGAAGCTGAATTCAGATTAGGGAAGATATTTTTCCAGTCAATGCAGATGCACATGAATGCTCCATTCTCCCAGACTTGGCAGTGCCTTGGACTACTGACAAGCACAAATCATAAAAAGACAAACAAGCCATTGTGGGCTTTGCTTTATCTATTTGGTTGAGTCTCTCATATACAGTACATTCTATGTGATATAACGCTGGGTTGCCAAAACATCCTTTAATCAACAAAATGACTTCAATTGAAGCCAAAATGTAAGAGTAAATGACCGGTCCCTAATGGTTCCTCTTCGTCTCTTTCCTGGAGATAAGCTGTGTCTCAATGAGCTACGGTGTACTCCACTCCAGTGGCCAACAGAATTTGCCCTCATACAGGCAATTTAGTGCGAGTGCCCCCCAGCATCTGCCTCAGCTGTGCACGACACGCCAAAAGCCCAGGGACATGGAGGGCTGAGCGTCTGTGGCCCATCATGCCATGCTGTGTACTCCTGTAATGAGTCAGTGTTTAGAAGGCTGCAAACAAACCCAGAAGAAAATTAAGGTATTGTACCGGCAGGGACGCTTAACATACAGCGGAGAGAAAGCTTCCAGATAATGACAGGGAAGGGATTCATTGTGGTCCATTAAAAATAAATCTGTAAAACCAAACAACCACAATGCTGGATACAAAATGTTTTGTGACATATGAGAAACAGCTATGTGATGCTGCAAAATAACAAGTACACCGCTGGATGCCAGTTGAATCTTTGCTCAGCTAAGGGCTCCAGTAGAGCAGCGCAACCTGTGCAAGGACTGAGACTCTGAGAGAGAGCAGTCTGTCACAATGTCTAAAAAAGACATGCATAATCAGTGAGATGGAAAGACTCTTGGCTTCATTCTGGGCACATTGCAAAGGATTGTTTTTATTTTGGGCTTGAATGTTGTGTGGAACCCATACAAAAATAGGGAGTCTGTGTGGCATGAACAATGACTGAAATGTTAACATATTTTGCAATGAATCACCACAGACTGTCACAAAACAACACTCTTTCTTCCAGATTAATCATACCAGTAGTTCTCCAGTGGCTTCCCTGTTAGCGCTATAGTCACGACACAATCCCGCAAAAAAAAAAAGCCCGCAAAGCAACGCCTTCGTGCTACCAGGGAGAAGGTGTTAAGGTTTTGCCAGAATATAATACACTAATGCTGTGCTCCTAGAATTTCATGCACTTCTTGTAACAACAAAAGAGGGAAAAATGGGGAACAGGGAGGTTAGGAGGGAGGGAGTCACAATGGCCACTCAGCCACAAGCTGCCTTGGACTACACAGAGCTCCGAAGCCTGGCACATGCACACAGCGCTCTCTGTGTGTCCATTCAGAAGGCAGACAAGCTGGGAAGAGCCGGATAAGCTTGCCTGTGACTCCACCAGGAAGAGGATCAATAAGAGGGAATGCACCATTTCAGATAGAGCCAGACAGAGCCAGGGGCAAGGCAGAGAGGCAGCGCGCCACTCGAGCACTCATTATGTCGTGTAGGATGACACAGTGTGTGCAGCCACTCCCTGACGCATCAATGAATGGAGGAAGACGATGCAGCCAACCCATTAGAGATTACACAACGCAGAGAAAATTAGATTAAAGCGCTAATGAAAATAAAAAAGTGACATGAGCGTGTCTCCATCAAGGTTACAGAGCTGAGGAAGATGACCGTGTAAACATGTTTATAGCGGGAGGAGAAACCAGACGCCCAAAGTGATCCGATGACTTGAGGAATGTTGAACAATGTTCACCATGGCCATCTCCTCTCAGCTGCTTGCTGGCATTCAAACAGTTGGCTGCAACGGAGCATTTGGACAACACCCACCAGCTGTCAGTCACATACTGATGTCCCGCCTCCCATACTGTAATAAATGAGTCTGATCTTACCACCTGCCAAGTATCAAATGCCAGAAAGATTAGTCGTGCCAGTAAATAAACCAGGGTCACCCAACACAGTGGCCAAGATGACGATGCCTCAGCTGGCCTTTTCCTGTCCTCATATTTTGTCCCCGTTGACCGCTTTATACGTTTGCCAACCACAAGCCAATCAAATCAAACCAAAACAGTGGCTGTGCATCAAAGAGGTTTTTATTTAGATGCCTTTACAAAAACTTGCTATACTGTACCACTTACTTACTTACCAGCCAAACAATATTATATAAGATACAACACAGCTAGCATGATGAAATCACAAAGAAAAAAACAAGGCAGCGAAAATATATTTATGATACAACTGTGAGACCACGTTTGAAAATCGTAGGCTTCTATCTGCTCATCTCTTTACTGAATGTCTTATCGTTCTTGACTTAATACAGAATATGAGCGCCCAATAGAACTGAATACGAGTAGGTGTTACAGTTTCATAATGCAGAAAGGTAATAAAACCAAACCAAACACAACACTGTAACCTGCAGTCTAAGAAGAACTGAAAAATATGCCTTACCAAAATGAAACTCACCAAAACCTGAGATTCGGATAGTTAAAGTTTAATAGTTATAGTAATTTAATGTTGACAAACACTTAAACTTTCTTTGATGCTCATTAGTAATTATATCTAATATTTGATTCACCTGTCATTTAAAAACACCAATTCACTCAATAATAATCACTTAGTGTGATCGTGTTGAACTGACAGCTTCCCGCTAAAATACCTTCTTACTTGCTAAATAATGGTTTTTTCCTCTTAGATCATCTATATTCATAAGATATCTTATTTTCTTACCAACCAGACAACTGCCATTAGAGTGTAATTCATGTTTCTGATGTGTACGTGTAGTGCTGTTAGAAAATCGCCCCCCCGCTAACCGGATCAGAATAAAAACCTTTGATCGTGACACATGAGTCATCTTTGCTCCACTAAGAAGCCCATTTGTTTCATCCCATTTAAAATGAGTCATACTTTATAAGTCCCCATGGGACACTTTGTCCTCTGAATGTGACCCATCCTAAATATTTACGAGTGCTGCAAAACCAAAACAAGGCGCCTGGGGATCAACTGCAGCTCTATGGGCTATCACCTTGGTCATGGCCAATAGCGCAACTAATAAAACCAAAGTGCAGGTCTTTAGGGTGGGAAACAAGAGCTCTAATTCTACATGGTTTACAGTGAAGAACCAGTGCCAACCACATTCAGGTAGATACAAAAGTATGTAGCTGTAGGAATTTCACGATATCCGAAACTTCAGTAACAAGTTGATGCCAACATTTCTCTTTTCACTAGAAATGTTAAATAAAGAGTGTCGGATATCTTTCGTAAAAATATTTTCTTGGCCTTAGACAAGGACTTTCAAGGTACTCGATAAGCATGTGTTATTCAACCCCCCTCCCCCCTCATTAATCCATGCCACATCTAATTGTGCTAAGCCACGACAGGGAGTCAAATGTATTCTTAACCAACAACACCATGCTCTTCCAAATCCTTTCCCGTTGCTGATAATCTGAGATTTTGCTGACACACTAGCTGGCAATGATTAAGACTAGTCCGGTTTTCAGTGTGCTGGTTCTGTTGGGACCTGTGGAGCCAATCAATGTTAACGTTTCCCTTCATGTACTTTATAGTTTTGGAATTGATAAGATAAAAACCTTGGCAACCAAAGGGAACCCAGGTCTTTATAAAACGTAATTTAAGTTATACAGGGGTAAGAGTAGGATGAGGCAGAAGGGCAGTTAAGGTAGGCAGCATTTCCTATTTGATTTTGCAACGGCGCAAAAAGGTTTTGTCGTAACCCGTGAAATGTGCCGCCGATGATATTGGTGTTGTTATATCAATAGGCAACTTAAAAATATGAAGTTAAATAACACTTCATTGGAAAACAAACTTCAGAACTTATTGTCAACTATTGAATACATTATGCGTTTTTGAACCTAAGCAAAGTTTACAACCAGGCTGAGAGAACTTTATAAATTAAATTGTTGTATTAAATAGCCGTATTGCTCTGTCAAAAGGAAAGTCAGCCAGTTGTGGCTTTTTGATGCTCAGTAGCATGCACTGTGCCAGATGGTTCCCCTGCAGCCTGTTTGGCAGGTCTGTATTCACCTACAAATAGAAACAGTAACAAAAAGAGAGGGTGGTGGGAAATTGAAACAAACCAAACCATTTCTGACATTACTTATTAAATGTTATAGCCTATTCATAGTTTATAAGTCTCTTTCACTGTTCATAATGAAAATTGGCCCTGGGAGGGCCCCCAGCTGGCTCAGCAGGGTAGAGCTGTCCCCATTCATTATACTAGAATGGCAGTTTCCTCACTTTGATGAGCTTGTCGTGTTTTGGATTGTATATAAAGACGGATGAAATGACATCTCCCTAAAAGTTAAAGAGGCCCTATAATGCTTTTTGGGGTCTTGCCTTTCCTGTAATGTGCTATATAGGTTATTGTGGAAGGTCTGCAAAGGGTAACATCTCAAAGTTCACGCGTCACTTTGATCATAATTGTATTAATCGATATATTATGGTAATTTGTTAGAAGGGGGATCAAGCTAATAAGCAGCGGCGGTGCTCGGCCTGTGATTGGCTCGTTTGGGACCTTGATAATGTGTTTCCAGGCCCAAATGACTACTGCGCAGACTCTGACTCAAAATGACATCAAATAACTATCTTCCTTGTCTACTACATTAGGCATGTCTTATGGGATTAGTTTTGTATCATAAAGATCATAAACACTTTCTCAGAATAAAGCAAAACTATGAGTTTAAAAGAAAAAAAAACTGAGTCAAGCAAAATAAAATAAATTAAAAAAATTAAACTATAAGTTGCAAACAAATCATTTGTGTAATCATGTAAACTATAAGTCTTTTTTCTTTGTTTTAACATAGGTTTTTGTTTGCAGGGCAGTTCTTGGTTTCCTTTCTTTCTCAATGATCGACTTTGCTCTCGGCTGCCAGGCTCTCTCTTTTGGCGCTCCCTCATTTTTGTTTGAGATTCGACACAAACCTCCCCAGGTGGGCATGACTTTCTCAGGGGGTGCGGTTCCCCATTGGGCTACTCAGTTTTTTTGAGTTGACAGCCTAGTCTCACAGCGATGTGACAGTGCAGGCAAGGCGAACGGAATCTTGCGCTGCGGTGGCTGCCTGAGCGTGGATAGAACACCCCCAGAAGAACCAGCATTTTCAATTATTATAATACTACAAGTGAAAATATATGTAAGTAATTGATCATTTGTGTGTGTTTGTGCGTACTATACGTCTGTTTCTTTATTGTGGTAAGGAGAAGTAAGCATTTGTGCTATGAAAGTGTAGGGCTTTTGCTACCTTTAGATCCATAACAATGCAAATGCCTAAACGAAATAACAAAAAAAAAAAAAAAAAAAAAAAAAAAAAAGAAAATTAAAAAAAAAACAAAAAAAAAAAAAAATAAAAAAAAAAAGAATGTAGCCTAACATTAGCTTACATAGCTAGCAGTGGAGTGAGGCATTCAGACACGAGCGCACACACTCAAAAAACTGACCTCTGTGCCTGACTCTAATACAACAGGCTTTCATGAGTTCGTGTTGTAGATATATCAGTATAAGCCGATTGATAGCTTCATTTTATTAACACGGCCTAAATTTTGATATGCAAATTCAATGGAGGCTGAAGTTACTTTGTAGGAAAACCTACCGGTCCGATGCACTGTCCTGAGGCGTGTGTTTATTTTGTTACTTCATATTTTTCATTTCCTAAAACATTTATTTCTCCTCTCATATTAACAGTGATTGATCATTGAGACAGGCGTGGTGTCCAGAGTCTTATCCCGTTTTTCCCACGTCCTCTGGGGGTGGTGACAGGCATGGGAGGGGGTGCGTGACACAAGAAAGACCTGCACCAGCTTCATCCACGCGCGGCGTGGTCAATTTAATTTTGACCAAA
>NW_011363718.1:24100-33015 GCF_000735185.1 Notothenia coriiceps | reverse complement strand
CCTGGGGAGTTTCATGAACACAACGGACTTCTCTTATGGATTGCTGTGCATTATACTTGTGATGTGTAGTTCATACTTTATTCCAACTTTAAATATTTTAATACCTGCAGTTAAGGATTNGCGGTTTGCGGTTCAATCAATTCCTTGAGGTAGGGGGGGGCATTTCCGTGGATACACTGGTCACCTCCCGGACAGAATTCAAAATCACCATGTTAACACACCAGTGTATCCACGGAAATGCCCCCCCCTACCTCAAGGAATTGATTGAACCGCAAACCGCCACCCGCAGCCTCCGCTCCGGAAATACTAACAAGCTGAAGGAACGGCACACCAACCTCCGCACTATGGGAGATCGAGCTTTCTGTGCAGCTGCCCCCCGGCTGTGGAACTCACTCCCAGACCATCTCAGAGCTCCTCAACCTGTGAACACTTTTAAGAGAGCACTAAAAACCTACCATTTTAACAAAGCATTTGGTTAGCTTTTTAAGCCGGTTTTAATAACCCTGCCTCTCCTTTTTAAAACGTGTTTTTAAACTTGTTTTTTAACCTGTTTATACATTTTGACTCTTGCAAATGGTTTTCTTTATCTTTTTTTTTTTATTATGTACTGTAGCACTTTGAGGTTTGTTTCAAATGTAAAGTGCAATACAAATAACATTTATTATTATTATTATTATTAATGTGGCCAAGTGGACTCCGGAGTTTGCTGCATGAGTTGCACTGTATGATCTGTGGTGTAGTGGGCTGTCACTCAAAAACTGAGTAGCCAATGGGGACACACCCCTGAAAGTCCCGCCCACCTGGGATGTTTGTGTCAAAATCTCAAACAAAAAATGAGGGAGCGCAAACGAGAAAGCTGCAGCGAGAGCAAAAGTCTGATCATTGAGAAAGAAGAAACAAGAACTGCAAACAAAAACCCTATGTTAAAACAAAGAAAAAATACTTATAGTTTACATGATTACACAAATGATTTGTTTGCAACTTATAGTTTTATTTTTGAAATGTATTTTATTTTGCTTGACTTGTTTTTTTTTTCTTTTAAACTCATAGTTTTGCTTTATTCTGAGAAAGTGTTGCTTTATCTTTATGATACAAAACTAATCCCATAAAGTCTCTCTTTTTGGAGAGATTGATCAAAATTGGTTTGCCATAAACATCACATTGTGAATGTTTATTAAAACTGTACAATCTGTGTAACTGATGTAATCTTTCCTCTATCCTATCCTTGTTTTTCAGTCTGCCTGAGATGCTACTTGAGCTGTTGTTTATTTGGTTGTCATGACTTTTCTAGTGATTAATGTTTTGTCACCATTGTGTCATCACTGTGCCAGATGCTCTTCCTCAGTGGAGTAAGAGCGGACAACCAAAACAAAGAAAAAAAAGAGCGGAAAAACATTTTAGTTCTGCACTTGCAACTTCTAAACCTTTCTTCAAATTCCGTAACAGAAGCGAAATAAGTTAGTACGGAAACACTGGTAAGTAATGGTAAATCAACAATAAGAAGTATGCTTTTTTGTGTTGTTTTTCTGTCAGCCAAGTCTAACACAAATGTTGTGACTCATCATTTCGCACATTCTGGCGAGACAACTTCATGCTCAGCCTATACAAGCAATGAATCATGAACAACCTGTTGCTAAACCTGCTAAGCAAATCTGTTCATATTTACTGTTAGAATGTTATATCAGGTGTTCCTTTTTTCAAAAAATCCAATCAATATTCAAGAAACATTTAGCATTGACATTCGATGCACTTGCGTTCATACCGATACGAACTAAATCAAAGGGACTTTCATTGAAAGCACTGATTGGTAAGCTGGATGCTGTATTCCCCTCGTGCTCCTGATATAGATGTCAGTACAAAGAGCGAAGGAAAGCCCAAGGTTGTGCTTCTCTGAGACAGACTGGCTAGGCGTGGTCTGTCTTCACAACGGCTCCAGTGAGGACGACAGATGGCACAGAGGCACCTTATGACACAACATGAGCTTCCTCACACACACACACCTTGTTGGCCAATCAGAGACTAGGCTGTAAAAATAGACACTGGGACAGGGCTAACCTCCAGAGAGTTCAGGCTAGAATCTCCGGAGACATCGACCGAGAGGGAAGACTATTGCAATTAATCTCGGCACTTAAAAACAGGGTTGTGATGAATTAGAACCGGGCGATGACTTTTTTCAGATTTTATGCCTGCTCGTTATACATGTAATAGGACTCTCAATATGTGATGGTTTTAAGTGGCCTGGACTAATTTCATTACCAATGGACATACATGGATTTGAGGGGCATATCTATCATTAATTAGTTTAAGGTGATAAAACTAAGCATATCCATTTGCAAAAATGCCGTTCTCAATGATGGGTATTGTTAAACCTTATTTGTTTGACCTTCAAATGAAAATTCAAGCGCTAATAACTACTATTCCCCTCTCTTAAAATGTATTCAATTCAGCCTGATGTATCCAAGTCAGTATACACAGCACGTTTGAGCTGCAGCTCATTGGATGTTCTGTGACAAATCCTGTGAGCTGAACTACTGGAATACATGTGTCAGGAGAATAAAAACCTTGAAAAATCATCTGAGAAAGCTTTGGTTCAAGTCCTCATTTAAACTGTGAGAATGAACATACTGGGGGAATGCATTTGGTGGAAGATTTCATTCATGTACTGTATGTTTCATCTGTGATTACTGGGATGTCAACTGATCATTAACCAAAAATATAAGTGCTTTGCATTCATTGGTGCAGGGGCTGAGTGCATAACAAGCCACCCAGCTGAAATGCTAATTGACGCATAAACAAGTGAATCCATCATTTTAACATCTGCAGAAATGTATTCCAAAAAAAGGAAACGGAGTCAGGGACAGTAAGCAGCCACAATGTTGCATGCATTGTTGTTGAAAAATCCAGCCACTCTCCCAGTAAGTATGCACATAGACAAATACACTTCAAAAGACCGTAGCCCAATTCAGTGTAAGTATACAAAGCATGTATTTCACCTTAATTATCTTGCCGCTTTTTGGGGTAGCAACTGTCCTGCGGTTATTTAAACAAGCTCTCTTTGAGACACTAGTATACTAACCGAAGTTGCTTCAGCCCACAGCTTGCTTGGGGAAACATTTTCACCCCATCAGTGAATAAATATCAAGAACCTCAGGCAAAACAGCCGCTCCAAGATTGAGCAATCCAATCACAATGTCTTATGTTGCAAAGGAATTTCAAATTTGCATTCCTCCAAGCTAATTTTCTAATTAAGTTCTATGAGAAAATGAGTTGGGAACAGGGTTGTATATTTTGCACAACACATCACTGCCATGATCTGGATACTGCAGTCCTACTAGTGTTTAAAAGCCTGATCTGCTTTGTAGATACAAATCAATATCAAAACAGTAGACAACAAAAGAGACAGTGTATACACAATAAAAAGTAATATAAAAGTTGACCATGATAAACCATTGTATTACTTGATTTACCTCTAATACATAAATGGTAGAACAAGTCATCTTTAATAATGTAGGATTTTGCTGAACATTTTTTTTATAGACTTAATAGAAATTGCTCCCATTCATCAACACCCACTAGAGGAGTGGACTTGTGTATAAGGTATCAGCAGAGACCCTGTACTCCGTCTGTATTTTCTCTTTTTATTTTTGCTGTATCTGCAACGTTTCTGGGCATATCCCTGCCCCTCGCTATGCGTCTGCCTTCAGTCTTCACACCTGAGGCTCCCTCTCCCCCAGGCTCTGTTCTGCCCTGTCTGACACTGTAATCGGTGTTGGAAAATCGAAAAACTCAGCTAAATTCTCTTGTCTGAACACATACGATGCCCGTAAGCTAGCTCTATTAAAGATTTCTAAACTTGCTTGCTAGTGTCTTTGGGCCGGGAAACAGGCCTACTTTAAATATCGTGCTTACAAACTGCAATGGACACATCCTAACTCTGCCTATTCATTGTTGCAATGCAACACTGAAAGTCAATCCAACACACAGACAGACAAGAGGGGGGATGCTAATGTAGCTGTCTTCCTCATTATATCAACGTACCAGAAACCCTGAATTAACCGTTTTTTCCAATGTGGCGCAGTAAGACCGATGTATGACATGAATACCGCAGCAGTTGATGTCAAATGTTTTTAATGCTCCAGCATGATTGCTTATATCCGTCCACTGGTGAAACTGCGCGCTGACCTGTTCAGTCAGAATTTGTTTGAACTGTGTGCTACTGTAGCCACTCAGGCAGAGAGAGCAGCCATGTGCTGTCATAAGGCAGAGTATAGCACTTCACAGGCATATCTCCTCTTCCCACTAATGGTGGTTGATGTAAAGAAATCTCCAGTGGGAGTAGATATACAAATCACCAGCATGCCATTGAGAAAAAAATTGGATGATTGCAGTTTGCCAACAGCATATGTACACCACGGTTACAGATTTGTTCCTAGAGCAAAATGTTTTTAATCATAGTCAAATAATAAAAAATGTAAGTAGTGATTTACAAAATGTGCATCCATTTTCATAAAACTGCCTATGTTTCAAATGTGTTTTGCTTGAAAACCATACCATACCATAAAAAAGCTGTAGGGAAATGACTGTAATGTTGAACCACAACCATGAACATAAAACTATTGAATTGCTGAAAAGTGCAGGCTCGGAAAGATTAGTAAATACAATCAACAATGATAATAATTTTGGATAGCAATAGTTCTATATTGTTGTTCTTCCAGATAATGTGCCAACATTTTCAAACTGATTAAGACTCCAAAGATACCCAGTCTATCTATACTGGCATGGCCACTATGAATGGTGATGTGAAATATTTGAATTTGCTTTAAAGGCTCTGTCATCTGCCTTTGCTCTCTATGACATCCATGGAAGAAATGCACAATGGGGTCCATGACACATCCGGCTTCTGATGGCAAAGAGTGCAAGACATCTTCCAGGCAGTCGAAGTCAATGAGTCACACTGAGAGGAGATCCTTTTGGGAGGAGTGTGATAAGACATCTTAAAAAATATATACCGATGTTTGGATATTGCATTTTCAGTCTGCCAGCATTCGTCGTTTGCTGTATCCCTCTTGACGAAGAGTTTATTTTGTATATGAAGCATACATTAGCCCATTACCAGCCTATTTTGAGCCACAAAAACCTGTTTCTTGCGGTCAGTTTGGTCAACGCGGCGCGACCACGATCCACTTGAACGTCTGGTCGTTCAGCTGTGACTGACATCTGCCCTGAGCCAATCATTGCAACGCTGTCACTGCAACAATGGGAGGTACACAGCTTGGTGCAGTTTGGTGCTCAGACCTTCTGTAGACCCTCGACACAGCATCGGACTTACCGCAATCGTGCAATATCACTTACCACAAGAAGCATGGAACAGGTTTAAGCCTTTCCAGACAAAGGATTAGCAAATCCTCATGACCTCTCAATCTGTCACAAGGTTAAATGCTGCCAAAGAGAAACACTACATGGACCCACACCCTAACCCTTTTGTCAGAAAACTCTTTGATAAGGGGTATGTGGTTGTGTAGCTGTCCAAGGATGCTCTTACCAAGCCTAACCATATCCAAACTGCCATTTCACAAATCAGATGCAACACCAGATCTCCATCAATGGCGAGTTAACTATAGCCCTCCAGTGACCTCTGAATCAGAGATGGACTCTAATCCCCTCCAATCTTCCACCTCCGATCTGTTCGGTCCAGGAATTCTGCTCTGTTCAACTCTCGATGATATTACCTGTTAATGTGAGCAATTCAGAGCATTTACTGGGAAAGAAAACATTAAAATGACCCTTTATAGCTTCTGAAAATGTCTTCAACGCCCAAGCTCCAGTGATTACATCTGATAGGTTGACGTACCTAAAATGGGGTGGGGTCTGTGGTAAATAGTCAGCATCTGTCTGTGTGGTACATTGGCCTGTTGAAGGGGGTTCTGTGACTCTATCTGTATTCGCAGAAATACATGTTTTAATCCATCCCGGGTAAAATTATCTACACCTCAGTTGTAAGGGAACTAGCTGTCAGAATGGTAAAAAAAGAACTTCATTTCACAATGCCCTCTGTTACATCTGTTGTTGACAGCTTTATTACTCCACGTACTGCAGAACACAAGCAGCGAGGAAAACGACGGTACGAGAATATGTCATTTCTTTGACATCTCTAAAGTGGCTATTAAGATTTCAGATTGTTATAATGTTTAATTTTGAATGAAAATAATGTATGTATTATTAAACAGAGAGGCATTTGCATTTACAGGGGCTACACCTTATGTTACAAATGTAAAATGGGTGTCATGTTGCCATGTACGTTTTTTTAAATCTTTGGCCATTTTGGAAACATAATTTAAAATGACTGTGCACAAATAAGGATTATGAAGTTAATTCCATATCCCAATGACATCACCTCCTCTCATATTTGTTGTCCAAAAATAATGACATGTGGCTGTAGGACAGGGTGAGCCAACACAATGTTCATGAGCGCATGGTAGCCCACAGCGAGCCAACGAATGATTGACACTTTACCTTTTCAACCTGTACTCTGTCCACAAAACCTTTTTTCTGGTATAACACTGTACTTACTGTCACTTTTACAGATCCTTCCAATCAAAATGGTGGAGGGCCAGGTTAAATACCACAAAGAAGCGGGCTCTGTCTAACTTCAGGTCTTGTACAAAACAATCTTAATCACAGCAATAATTCCTTGTCTGCTAAATGTAATGAACCCACAGAGCAGCGGTCCCCTCTCCCTACAGGCTTCAGCCTTTGTTTCGTACAGAGCAAAAGCCACAGCAAGTTGGACATTTCATTTCTGCGTATATTCTGTATCATAGCAACCAGACCCTACCAAAGCGCCCCAGATGACAAAATGCTGTGCCTCCAATGCGCTCACAGCTGGGTAATTTTAGAAGAGCGTCTTGACATTTCAAAAGGAGAAAAACACTTTGACTTTGTGCATTGACAAATGTTGAAAAATATGTTCTCTTGAGAACAGAGAAATCAATTAACTTTTGGGTTGTGAATGTTCATGTTTTATTCTAAATATAAATATCTTTGTTTTCCTTTGATGACTTGGTAAAAAAGACATACAACTATCTTAAGCAAATTGATATTGCTAATATTATATCAAATAATAAGCACTTCATATCACTCTCTACTTTTCAGGCAGCTCTCACAATGTTGGCTTATTATTATACACACATGCATTTCCAAACATTTGGTCTACCTATGTTGCAAATGTATTATGTTTTTGATTTACACACGGCATCTATTGCACGTCTGTCCGTCCTGGGAGAGGGATCCCTCCTCTGTTGCTCTCCCTGAGGTTTCTCCCATTTTTCCCTTTAAACTGTGGGTTTTCTCTGGAAATTTTTCCTTGTACGATGTGAGGGTCTGAGGACAGAGGGTGTCGTATTGTCATACTGATATTCCGTACAAACTGTGAAGACCACTGAGACAAATGTAACATTTGTGATATTGGGCTGTATACTGTAAATAAACATTGATTGATTGATTGATTGATTGATTGATTGATTGATTGATTGATTGATTGATTGATTGGCTTTAAGAAATAGCACATTTAGAAAAAGAAAATTATCAATTGAAATCTTTTTTAGGCAACATTTTTCTGAATAAGAGCCTTTGCATAAAGAGAAGGTTGTTTGAGTGCAAGTGTGATGGTCATATAAAGTACTCAAAAAGCTTTGGAATGCTACGTAATCAATTAAATGTCTCACATAAAAAAAGAAAATATGGGTAATACTATTAAGTTGACTTTTAGGATATACTTGCCTGCAGAATTACTTTACCAGGAATCCCTGACATCCTTTCAAAGAGGATCCCGCATATTGAATGGATCAGAAACAGCTTTGGCTTGTCAGGAGATAGTGCCTTCTCAGGGTGATTCAATTAGAGATTACAAATTACTGCTTTTTTGCAGAATGAGTGTCACTTCACTCCTTTAACGATGGATATTTTCCCCATGATTAAATTACTGCATGTCATGACTTTGTGTGAAACAGGGGTATCTCCAAGTTGCCAGGCAATGACTAAGCCAGTGTAGCGTTAGCAGATAGGAGACACACTATGGTGACTAAATAAAAAGAAAGCCAGGGGCATAGCAATCTAAATTTCCCCTGCTCAGTGCATGGTGATGCACCCTATAGTGTTTTAATAATGAATGTACCATGATGTGCATGGATGCATGAGAAGACACACACATTGCTTCTCCTCACACTCCATAAAATAAGTCGAAAGCTAAATCATAGCCAACAGCATATTGCTTTATGACGGTTATGAGACGTGCACTCATTTTCTTAAACTCAGACGGACACACTGTAAAGCTTGCTTTCAGGAGTATGCGTTGAGAAGACTCAACTGTGGCTCTTTAAACTGCGACACTTCTTTCAGCATGAATAGTGACACGAGTGTACACTTGTTTCTTTTTTACGGGGCCACATGGGCCAAAGACAAGGCTGTGATTGCTAAGGGCCCTTTCTGACTTCACAGTTGGGTCCAAACCAAAATAACAGGTAGGAAACCACGAGCAGAATAGCTGGACCCAGGTTTGATGAAAACAGGTGGTCTCGTTCCAAACCAAACCATGGTCTGGTTCGTATAGAGTGTAGAAGCCTTTTAAGGATGGTTCCTACTTTATGACCGATTAAAGGAGGTTCTGGCAGGCTATCGTCACGTTATAAAGAGTTACAGAGCGTCTATTGGGAAAAGTTCAGTGCTTAGCATGTGTGGTAAAGCAAGACAGAGAGGAGAGAGAGAGAGAGAAAAAGATGCGCTAAGATCTGACAGCCATTGGAGCAGAAGAGAAGTTAACAGTCGAGTTGTCAAGTGGCAGTAAACGTACAGTGTTGGTTCATCTCGTAGGAGATAACAACATGTGGTATATAGTTATTTAGACTGCCAAGGCACAC
>NW_011363718.1:21319-24072 GCF_000735185.1 Notothenia coriiceps | reverse complement strand
CAGAAGAGAAGTTAACAGTCGAGTTGTCAAGTGGCAGTAAACGTACAGTGTTGGTTCATCTCGTAGGAGATAACAACATGTGGTATATAGTTATTTAGCAGTCTTGCATAATTGCAACGTAAAACAAAGAACAAGAAAATCATATTATGTAAACACTGTTACAAAGCTGTGAACCTTTGCTCAGGCTTTCAGGTGTGAAAGGCGCCTTACTCCTGAGTCCTGAGTCACTGGAGTCCTGTGTTCCCCTGATTCTCACACAAGGAGGGCTAGGAAGAGCAATGACTTCTTAACAGCCTAGGCATAAGGACAAATCTGTGAGTATTTATTTGCAAGTGAATAGCCTTGTGAGAAAAGATTATAAATATTTTTCCAAGTGCACCAAGCATTTACATAGCAGAAGATGACCGGTCAAAACTGACCAACTGAGCATCAAAAAGGAAATAGCCACAAAGTTGTCTTAAGCCTTGTCTAAAGAGATGGTTATACCTAGTCGATATTAGATACTTGACAAAAGTCTCCAACAGTGTCAAAGGCTTCTTTTGTCCCACAGAGCAACTGCCTCCAAGTGGAGAGAGGCCATATAATGCCTAAAGGTTTTACCAATCTAGGGTTACATGTCCTCGGGGATCCTCTGCTCAAAGTGCTGGCCTATTTTGTTTTGTATTTGATGAATGACATGGACACACTACTCTAATTTTGTGATAGCTCTGAAGTCTTAATATGTTTCCAGTTTTGTGAGAAGGAAATATACCGTGGTATGAAGTAAGATTTTGTATTCCTGATGATTTTTATTCCATGTTTTATTCCTTCTTATTCCATTCCATTGCAATGTAAATACTGTTATATTTTACTATATTTTTTATTATTTTAAATATTTTTCTAGTTCTCTACCTGTGTTTTTAATTTTTGTTTTTATGCACCACGACACCAAGTCAGATTCCTCATACGTGTAAACCTACCTGGTAATAAACCTGTTTCTGATTCTGAAGATTGCAATCTGAGCTAAAAAGCAATACGTATGAAGCAGGTTTTCAGTACATGTCCTCAGAAAGAATAAACACAACAATCTCGCTTCAGAGGCCTCAGTGTTTAACCTAATTTATGCTCTTAATGGAAACCTGATTAATAACTTATAACTCAAACCTCACAGGGCTGATATACTGACCACCACAAACGCTTATCAGGGACAAAACAACCACTACAAACCACAGTCTGTGGCTCGTCTGTAAGGAGGCCCTTAGGAAAGGAGTTTTAATATTCCCCCACAGAGCTTCACTGGGTCACGAGCATGTGTAATGTCATCTTTATAACGTCCTTAGGCAACGCGGCTTCTCTCAACTCTCTCAGACCTGGATCTGTCTGATCCACTCCCCATCATTAGTAGAGTCAAGTAGTTCCGGCTGCAACAAACCACAGTCTCTTTCGTGCCTTTCCTTCCTAATACTGGATAAAAACCTTGCCATCTATGAGATATAAAAAGAGATATTTATGGCAGCTTTAAAACTACAGTCTGATGTTTGATTCACTGACTGTCTCACGGTTAAGATAACATGTGAATTCCTTGAAAAGACTAGTCTGAATAGATTAAATACCCCACACATGCATGGGTGACAGTTCACAGAAATTGTCTCCGAATCCAGTTGCTGTGTTTTTCCATCGTCAGCTCCATCCTTAAACATGGAGGCGTGTGGCACAGTGGATAGAGCCTTGGTGTTCAGATCAGGGGGTCACAGGTTCAAACCCCACTGCGGTCAGCATGTCGTTGTGTCCTTGGGCAAGACACTTCACCCCAAATTGCTCCTGTGGGGATTGCCCACAGTATTGAGTATGTAAGTCGCTTTGGATAAAAGCGTCTAACAAGTAACATGTAATATTCTGGTCCAATAAGCAGCCTCTATACTGTAGCTCTGCAGCAGACACTCTGTTCTTGGCGGCTTCAGTTATTTGATAAGACAAAACTAAAATCCCAGATAATGGAGGTGAGAAGAGAGCAGGCTTAGCACTTCACCTGCTTTGGCTGGATTTCCCAAATGGACCTTTCTCAGAACATCTGTGTCTGACTTTAATATCATTTTGCAGAGCACTGGTTGACCCTCGAAGTGAAAGACATGTTGAGAAATGTCTGCAGATGCACAGTACAATCAATATTGCTGCTCTGGTTCAGCAAAAAATTAACCGACACCAGCAAAATTGCTTTCCACAATGGTTTTAAGTTCATATTTAATTATGTTTTGCATTACCAGTCTAATGAAGCCCCGAGTCATGATGTAGTGTTAAAAGAACAAAGAACTGACTCACAGAACATTTCATTGACAATAATGTTGATAAACAAAATGAATTGTTTTGAGTTTTTCATTAAGAAAAATATGACATTTATGGGTTTTTAATGTAATTGTAAAAGGAATACATTTTGGGAAGAAGGGTTTTTTGTGCCAGTACCAGTTGACTAACGTTAATGAACCATGTCGACCAATCGATTTGGGATTGTTACACTAAAAGAACAACAATACAATAGAAAAACACTGGCATGTCTACCAATTATATGAAATGGAAGAAAACAGTCTGTAGAGCAAGGTAGGCAGACGGGGTAGTGTAACAAAGACATGAAGTTAGTATGATCCTTTGTGGGGTGTAATAAGGAATCATTATTAAAAGAAAAGAAAATACAACTGACGAAACTAAGAAATACACCCAATAGATTGGACATCATTGAGACACTACTGGTATACTGTGAACAGTTAATGGACCCCCCC
>NW_011363718.1:10992-21304 GCF_000735185.1 Notothenia coriiceps | reverse complement strand
CCCCCGCCCGCTGCCACCACCCGCCCAAGTATATTTCAGATCTGTGGGAAACACTGGAACTACTACTGCGATGCAGGGGGCTGTTTAGCCCGAAGGTACAGCATCGAAGAGGATCCAAATTAAAGAACATCTTACGCACGAGTATTTCATTCATTTATATTTCTACCAACGTACAGGGCAGTCTTTAAAAAGAGTATGACAAGAGTGACAAGGACTCTTCTAGTGCATCAGAATTGTGCTTTTATAAAAGCTGCATGTTCAACTAAATAGGAGGGCCGTATGTGGTCAGGGGCAAAGGTGGGAAGTAGTGGAGTACAAATACTTTGTTACTCTACATTTTTCTGGTATCAGTACGTTATTCCACTACTTATTTTTCTGACGACTTTTTACTTTTACTTCTTACATTTTTAACACAAATACCTGTACTTTCTACTTCTTACATTTTCAAAACAGGTTTGTTACTTTAGTTTTAATTTGTGTTTGGTGGCGTGATCATTATTATTTAGAGTCATTGCGTGCCTATTGATTTGAACACGATCCGTGTATCCATCATTTCCTGGTCTTCTCTAGAGAAGAGGGACCAATGAAAACGTTGTCATGTTGCCGTTGTTCAGCATCGAAACATTCATTAGCTAACAATGACATTATTGTTCTATTAATATAAAGGGAGGTCAGTTACTCTTTAAAACAGCTGGTAGTTATGGGTAATTTTTACTTAAGTACATTTCGAAGCCCATACTTATTTACTTTTACTTGAGTAAAGAAGTTTAGTCAGTACTTCTACTTTTACCAGAGTATTTTTAAACACGAGTATCTGTACTTCTACTTGAGTAAAGGATGTGTGTACTTTTGCCATCTCTGGTCAGGGGTAAATCAGGGCAACCCTACTTTTGGGTTTTGATGCTATTGGTCAAGGTTTTCCTGCTGCTGCCGTTCTGCAAGGTGTGACCATGTTGTGCCTTAGATATCATAGGCCTCATCATTACGTCAGGGACCAAATAGGAAGGTCTTTGCCTTCAATCAATCTGTGTAGCAGTGACCTGATTGGCTGTGGTCTTGCAGCAACTGAAGAGAGACCAACAGGACTTGCCGTGTCTTCTTCGGGGGAAGGGATATCTATGTTTTGTTTTATCTCCTAAATAAATTACAAATGTGTTGCCAGCAGCACACAATGTGAAATATTCGCATTTTAAAGGTTATGTTGGAAAAAGCAGCTCCATTGTTTTGAGCATTGTTGATTTCCATCCTTATGAAAGAAAGCTAAGTCAGATGTGAGGAGGAGGTCTTAGCTCTTGCAGTGAGCCATGATTCCATCTTGAATTGTAAATGGAGCAGCTACGTCATTATTCCCACATGACCTGCCTGATGATGTAACACAAGCCTACTGTACTAGAGAGTCACACTTTGCTGTTGAAGAGGGACGCATATGGTGAGATGGAGATTGCATTTCATACATCATACCAAAAAGATTGAGGACATTGGAAATCCATCCATTACCTCACCCAGGTTTGCTTCTCTCACTATAATTTGTGGTTGCTATTTTTCTGTCAGAAATGCAGTCTTGAAATCCTCCCATATTGCAGGTATCAGTTAGAAGAAGATTAATGAATAATTTTGACAAGAGGCCCAACAGACCCACTGAGCATGAAGCCGACGGAGAGGAAGGGGAAGAGAAAGATTAATTCATCCCAAATCTCCAAAAAATGTGCAGTCACCTCCAAAAAAAAACCTTATAAAAGTATTTCTTCTGACATTTGTGCAGGGGCCAAACACAACCGTACATTCAGTAAAGGAATACAAAACAAACATATAGATGTTAGCTTCAGGAATGCTTCAAGCTCAGAATCATGCAGTTCGAACTCTGTTACATCAATATTCATCATAACTGTATCCAACACTATGGATGTTGAGAAACCTGCACCAAGTCAACACCCACATTCTGAAACCGTGACGGTAGATTATATTATGATGTTATATTGTGAAGAGTCAGTGTTAAAGTTGACAGGACAGTTATAGTGTTAGCCGTTAAAGAGTTGCACTATAGTGCGTTTATGCATTATTCAGTTAATATTCATATTTGGCAAATTTTATTTATAAAGCTATCATGATTTATTCAAATGCAGGCTTGTAAAACCGTTTTGGAATAAAAACTAAAGCTTTCCCTGCGATATGAAATGTAAATGTATGCAAACATTAATAATGGCACAAACCCATATCAGCCTCAAACATCAAAGTATGATAGCCAAATTATAATAACTTTTAAGATCCTTCACTTGGAGTATCTCATGTGGTATAACTCTCCTACACATTTCTCATAGCTTCAGATGTCCTGACTGATTACAACTTAAAACCATTTAAAAGATGTTCTGTCTCAAACATAGAGGATTTCCAGAGCTCATCTAATGCTTCCATAACATTAACAAGTTGACTCCTATTATTAGTGTAAGTGGTGGTAGATAGATGCGTTATGTATAGAATGTGCTTAAATTATAGAAGTCTGAATCCTATCATCAGGGTCTTGAATATTGACATTCTACATAAAATATTCCAACCCCAGACAAATGGTGTTCTCATTACAATGCAGGGCTCCACTCCCTGTGCGTTTCTTTCCTGCCTGAGGAGCACCCTTGCACATATTGAATTGTACATAAAGGATTAAAAGGCTATCCCACGATTACCCTGATCCTGAGTGTAGCTGAGAGAACTACTCCAACCATAATCGCCTCACATGTCAAATTACTGATTTTAATCAACAACAATAAAAATGCCGTGGAAAGGTTATTAAAAATGTAATTTGTCGCAAAACTCCCTCATTTAGACTTACATAATGATACATATTTGAACCAATTTAGAGGATCTCATTTCAAAGCCTGTATCGTGGCATCAGATTACATAACAGATGATTCGGGGTAGAAGTTGTGCTTGCTCTGTTGCGGTGCCAGAGAGAAGAAATAAACCCACAACTGTCCCTTCATGTAGTTTATTCAAGTGAGGAACCATTGTTGATAACCATTCCGATAAATGCCATGGCACTGCACACTGGTCAGGTGCACTTCATAATAACATGTTTGCACAATGTACCTTTAACTAAGAGAACGTGACTCAACCCAGAAGGGTGTTTGTGTCTGTGTGTCTGTGTGTCTGTGCGCGTGTGTGTGTGTGTGTGTGTGTGTGTGTGTGTGTGTGTGTGTGTGTGTGTGTGTGTGTGTGTGTGTGTGTGTGTGTGTGTCTACAAATACAAGGAGCCCAGCATCACTTCCCATCAAAAACAAACACGTCCCATCCGAACTGAGACCGAAATCATATTTTCAGAGAAAAACATAAATCCCCATGCCACATTTCCATTCACATAATTCCCCCATTCGTGATAATACAATTTTAAACCCTGTCCTTCTTCAGCATTAATGTTTTATTTAATGTACAATAAAGCTAAGTCAGCGCACAGGCTGGTCACGCAGTGTACGCAATATGTAGCCCACTGTGGGTTTGCCTTCAGAGAAAATGGTACCCTAGCACATTAGCAGCAAGCTGTCTTTACTTAAAAACACACAACCCTGCTCGCCAGTAAGCTAATTAGCGGGAGGCGCAGTACCGTTGCCGATGCATCTGCTAAACAGAGCCTGCGGGCAGAGGGAGAGGAGGGGGAGGAGGAGGAGGAGGAGGAGGAAGACCAGGGGGCGAGAGGATATCTGCCGTCCGGACCACTGTTATAGGATGCCAGTACACAGAGTCAAACATAAACATTTATATCGTAAGTGTTGAATGAGAGATGTTCTTACCTGCACAGCCCACAAGTAGCAAGGCTAAAAAAATATCCCTTATCTGGACCATCGCAACTCCCGAGTAAACGTTAAACGGCTCAGCTAACGTTTATTTTCCGTTCGCGCCCTACCGTGTAGCACTCGTGTTTCCCTGCTTTATCTCAGAAACTCTTCATCCTAATCTATTCCTCTGAAGCAGGTCGGTGGTAACTGTCAGTAGGAGCGTCGTTGATAGTGACAAGCAGCGGCCAGAGATTAGCAGTGAAGAGCGCCAGTGCACTGTTCAAAGTCTGACTGACAAGCAGAGCCTTCTCACAAACGTGGATCAATCCGCGGAGGAGAGGACAAACCCTGGGAAGTAGTGCGCGAATCTCAAAGGGAGACAGTGTCATCACAGGGAACCCCCCCCCCCTTATTGTATCATAATGCAAAAAAACAAGAAAAGACGCTAGAGTTCAAATAATGCTAAGGAATACTATTATTGTGTCAGTTTTGAAAATACATGTAAGACTGTATCCTAGCAATAATAAAAGAGGTACTTAAATAATAAAATTCCAGTAAAAAAAAATGCATTTAGGATATTATTCATGTTTTCATTAACTAAGCTTAACTAAGTTCTACAGTTTATGTATGCTATAACTAAATGCTAAATAATAATATAAATTGCAGTTAATGACCTTGACTAGCCTATATTTATTTTTATTTATTAAAGCTTTAAAGATTATTGAAAACTGGGGGCTTGAATGTGTAATAAGAGAAGAAAAGAAAGTAAAAAAGCTTGGAAAAGCAGCAGAATATTTGAACTGCAAACTAACTAACTAACTTGATGGCGAATGATCTGTCGCGATGGCAACGGTATTTGATGACACCCCATAATACGCTTAGATATGTTGATGGCTGCATCGTTACCAAACATGTGAAGTTTTGGGCTGTTTGGAGCATTTTCACTGTAGTTATGAGAAAACTGTTTCATGGCGAGCATTGTATTGCCATGGCAATGGCATTTGAAGAAATCTCAAAACTGTCCCGTAGATGTCTTCCCGGCTGGACTGTTAGCAAACATGTGAAATTTAAGCACTTTTTGACCATTTTCATAGGAGTTATAGCAATATCGTGTTTTATTGCAAGGGATGCGTTGCCATGGCAAGAGCTTTTGAGGAAAACTCACTAATGGCACATAGACATGTTGAGGGCTGGACCATTAACTGTCATCTGAAGTCTGGTGGAGTTTTGACCATTTTCATATCAGTTACGACAACATTGTGTATTTAGCGAGGGATGCGTTTCCATGGAAACAGCCTATGGTGAGATCTCAGATTTGGCGTAGAGCTGTTGAGGCATGGACCGGTGATATACAAGCGAAGTATGGGGAAGATCGGACCGTGTCCATTGGAGTTATAGCGACATGTTTCATGGCGAGGGATGCGTTTCCATGGAAACGGCATATGATGACACCCCATAATTGACATAGAGCTGTTGAGGGCCGGACCATTAACCATTATCTGAAGTCTGGTGCTGTTTTAGGCCATTTGCATATAGGTATCACGACAACATCGTGTTTTATGGGGAGGGATGCCTTTCCATGGCAACAGCCTATGGAGAGATCTCAGATTTGGCGTAAGGCAAGGCAAGGCAAGTTTATAGCACCTTTCAACACAAGGCAATTCCAAGTGCTTTACAAAAAATGAAAGACCTTAAGAAAATCGCATTTAAAATCAGTCATTAAAAAGCAAAGATAAAAATAAACATTAAAAGAAAAAATACATGGATAAAAGTTATAGTGCAGCTTAAGATGTGAGTAGTTCAATTAAAAGCAGCGACAAAAAGAAAAGTCTTTAGCCTTGATTTAAAAGTAGTCAGAGTTGCAGCGGACCGGCAGGTTTCTGGGAGTTTGCTCCAGATATTTGGAGCATAATAACTGAACGCTGCTTTACCATGTTTAGTTCTGACTCTGGGGACAGAAAGCTGACCAGTCCCTGAAGACCTGAGAGATCTGGATGGTTCATAATTTAGCAGTAGGTCAGAAATGTATTTTGGGCCTAAACCATTCAAAGCTTTATAAACCAGCAACAATATTTTTGAAATAAATTCTTTGACACACAGGAAGCCAGTGTAAAGACTTCAGAACAGGAGTGATGTGATCCACTTTCTTAGTGTTAGTGAGGACTCGAGCATAGCTGTTTGACCGGTGATATACAAGCAAAGTTTGGGGGACGATCGGACCGTGTCCATTGGAGTTACAGCGACATTGTGTTTTATGGCGAGGGATGCGTTTCCATGGAAACGGCATATGATGACACACCATAATTGACGTAGAGTTGTTAAGGGCAGGACCATTAATCATTATCTGAAGTCTGCTTCTCTGAGCACGTCAGTTGGAGTTATGACATCACCGTGTTCCATGACATAGGTGTTTATATTTGAGCTAACGACGTGTCCAGAGATCAAAGGTTTCCATGGCATTTAGTTTAATTATTTAGCTTAATTTTTTTTTATCTTTCAAGCTACGAGATGTTTTCCTACGTTTCTCATGAAAAATGATGTCTCAGGAATGTAGGGTTTGGGAATTATGGCAGGTTTAAAAGAAAATATGAAGGCAAAATGAAATCTGTCCTCCACTCTAGCTGTGACATCACGCACTCTAAAATCTGAAGAAGGCCTCTTTACCAAGGTCTGAACAATGTTTAATATCTCTAAAGTACAAATCAGATTTAAAAGTTGTGTTACATGAATAATATCAGAAAGATGTGTAACATTTTAAAGATGGAATGAGGTTTCTGAGTGAACGTATGAAGGAGCAGTTAGCAGTTGAAGTTGCATGAAGATTGTTGAAGTCTCAAGAGTTTCTCCATTGACTTCCATGTTAAAAATGTGATGAATTATGGGATGTATCTCTGGAATTATGAAAGTTATGAATAAGAAAAGTAATAGCCATCGATTCCCGACCGAGCTGAACGTTTTGATGTTTGAACGGAGTTTCTGCTATGTGGAATGTGGGAGAATTTAGTTCGTAGCATAACAGATAGTAGGAATGCTGTATCCGCATTCCCACTAAATAATCATAAATAATTAGGCTACCAGCCGAGAAACAAATATTCTCAATTTTTTTATTATAATTGTCAGGTTGTGAAAAAATCCCTTTGAACAGGACTTTATTCATAATATTAAACATATAAATTAAGCATATATAATAAAGTATTTATAAATAGACTTTTATAAACAAAATGTAGAACTCAATATAAAAAGGATTAAAAAAGGATAGTACAACCTGGCAACCCAAACTTTGTGTTATTAATAGTAGTTTATGATAAATTAATTAATAGTATTTGTTAACTTATTATTTTTATTATAAGTATTAATAGTAGTAGTCGTAGTATTAGTAGTATCAGTATTATCATTATAGCCATGATTGCAAAGTTTATGTTATTTAAGGGCTTCATTGTTTTTACCATTGTGTCCATAGCCAAGAGGTCATTAGTCATTTACCAATCATGTGTTATGTTTTTCTTTAACTACTTATTAAAATAAATTTGTAAAATGTTCCTTAAGAAAAATCAGTATTGCCAAGTATTATTGCAATCTTCCATTTTAAGGCTGAATTACAGTGGTATGTTGAATTTTCTCATAACAGACGGTTTTAGCAGGTATATTTTTTTCAGTCATTTCATCCACAATACTTTTAATGATTTTTAGAAATGATTTTGTGAACGCAACAACTGTTTTTGAGGCATCTGGTCAAAAATGTTATGAGATTTTTTTCTTCTCGCCCAGCCTTAATGAATAACGTGATTGTTCAAAGGAAGTTTCAAAGCTTTTATTAAGAGCCCTTGGAAATAGTTGTGTTGGAAAATCTATTTATTTAGTTTACTTTATTGATTCAATCTTTGTTTTTCCTAAATATAGTGAAAGTGGGGTGTGAATAATATTTAAATCAGCCTTCAAAAGCTATCAAGTGTAATTTCTTTGTAACTGTAAAATGGACACTCCTCGAAGATAGTATGATGTGTCTTAATACTCAATGATAAATATAAAATGCTGATAAACTCAAATTGTAAATGCTTTTTACAATATAAATCATTTTGCAATCATGAATTGTTAGGGGTTTTAGTTTTTTTCGTCATATTATATTTCCAGAAGATACAGATTACAGATAACAGACTTTAATACAGTTTAATTTGTAATTTTAAATACATACTTCTCATTTATCTTGTTAACATCAGTGTTGCTTTACAAAAGAACAGCTTGTTTTGCTTTGATCAAAATCATTCCAAAGAGATAACAACACGATAGCAAAAAGCCCAAAAAATGCTAAAGAAAACCCACAGTCATCAACTCTATACTTTTCAAAAATGCTGCTACAGTATGAGTCAAATACTCGGCCGAACTCCCTCGCCTCTCCAATGACCACAGAGAGCCTTATGCAACACACTTTTATTAAGGCTTTAAAGTGAATGGTGCCTGACAGAACAACAATGCAAAGTGAAGAGAAAGTTGTTTGCTCGAACAGGGTGGAACTGAAGCATCTGGCAGCCTGAGACGGCGGTCTGCCTTTGATTTGTTCACGGTTGGCCAGCAGACACATGCAAAGGGCCAAAATTATCAAACCCAAATCAATCTGCTGGCTGAAAATGCATTGTTGTCCAATCCTGCACATTTCCTGCAACCCATCCTTCTACAGCAATTCCTTCCACAAATACCATCTTAGGGTGTGTGGCCCAAAAAATGTTCAGACATTCCTCCTTCCTCTTTTTTTTTTAACACCCATCTACTAAGAATTTAATAACAGCGTAAGGGGGGTAGATGGGTTAATGGCACTGTCGGGGAGAGCAGGGAGGTCTGAGTGGCGTTTGTGCTTGGGCATCATAGATAGGCAGAGTGTGACTCAGCTAGTGACTCATGCATAGAAATGGCCTCCGAAATATATGGTAGTGTTTTATTCAGTGTGCATTGGAGTTGAAAGCTGATGTAGCTTGTTTTTTTTTTTACTTTAGGGTTATCTTTTTATTATAGCCTTACACTTAGTTCATTAATTAAAAAGCTTAACTTGAGATATAATTTTCAATTAGTCTGTAGAAAACTATAAAATTATATAATTTCGAAAAATGTGTTGTGTTTTTTAACTTTGTGCTCCAGTCCTATTTAAATTACTCTCATCTTTTTCACTTCCAGTGTAACATCGGCATGCCTTAATCTTTTTCATAAAAAATGAATTTTCCTACTGATGGTGTCTCCTAAGAGCCTTCAACTCCATTTCTGTTCAATTGAGTCAGCTGTCAGTTTGTGGTAAAGCACACATAACATCCCCTTTTATCTACCTCAATCACCCATGAATCCCTTTAAAAAATGAATCAGTTACAGCTATAACACTAGTACACAAAGTAGAATGTACATACTGATGAATTCTATCAGATTGGATAAGCTTAGTTTAGATCAGATTTGATTAAAAATACTTTATTGAACCACAATATGGGATATCTTTGTCACATGCAAAAGCATGTTAACAAGGTATTGCATGCAAGTTCAAAATTGAACAAACATTTAAAATAGAAGAAATTAAAATAAATATATTAAAAGCAAAAACATAAACACATATACAAGCCTTAAACTTAAAACAAACGTTCCAGACACACCAATCTATCCGTTTTGTGTTCCCCGTCGCTCTGTTTCTCTTTACAGCTCATTTCAACCCCCCCTTTTTCCAGCCTCCTCTCATACTGTTTCAGCCATCACCACACATGAATACTCTTTCACGCCTACATGCACATTGTTGGAGATCGGAGGATGTTTAAAACCAACCTCGTCTCCGCATGTCGTTTGGTAAACTGGGTAAATTCGTAAAAAGGAAGGGATTAAGAAACACCAGAATGCAAGTTAAACAATAATCTTGTTTTAATGATAAAAAGTAACAATACAAATACAAAGGAAGTACTTCCTGCTCTTTCTCCTGTCTTACTCTCTGGTCAGGCTGAAGAAAAGAGAGCGAACCAAAGGAAAACACAGGCTTTCATACTAAAAACACAGGAGGAGGTGTGTGGATGTTTCCCCCAGAGGTCATCTCATTGGGAGAGACCAACACATGGCCTGTCGTACCCAATCAGCGCGACACAGCAGAAGAAACCCGGAAACAAAAAGTCTCTTTCAGTTTGACGAAAACCAGATACCTTTCGGTGTCTGGAACGAACCTGCTTTAAACAACAAGTTTCCTTATCTTATTTCACATCTTGCAGCCAGCACACACACATCCCCTTTATGGCTCTTTGTCTCTGTGGCCATCTTCCCCCCCCTCAGGTTACCACACACAAGTAAAAAATATGTGTTAAGATATAGTTGTTATAGTTGGCTAAATATACGTAATACATGTAAATTACTTTCATATCAATAATAATGAGGAACACATTACCTATGCTCTTAAGCAGTATTAGAGATGCTTTTCAAATAGTCAAACTTCACACAGGCCCAATATAGAGAACACACTCATTTGTCCTGCAGCCTTTCCAGCCATTTGAGCTATTGTTCACATCTTACTTCAAATAAAAGGTTTCAAGGCACAC
>NW_011363718.1:0-8182 GCF_000735185.1 Notothenia coriiceps | reverse complement strand
ACTAAAAAATCTATTAGAAAGCTGCAGCTGATTCAGAACACCGCTGCTCGAGTCCTTACCAACACTAAGAAAGTGGATCACATCACTCCTGTTCTGAAGTCTTTACACTGGCTTCCTGTGTGTCAAAGAATAGATTTCAAAATACTGCTGCTGTTTATAAAGCACTGAATGGTTTAGGACCAAAATGCATTTCTGACCTCCTGCTAAATGATGAACCATCCAGATCTCTCAGGTCTTCAGGGACTGAAGTTTAGTTCTGACTCTGTCCCCAGAGTCAGAACTAAACATGGTAAAGCAGCGTTCAGTTATTATGCTCCAAATATCTGGAACAAACTCCCAGAAACCTGCAGGTCCGCTGCAACTCTTACTACTTTTAAATCCAGGCTGAAGACTTTTCTTTTTGTCGCTGCTTTTAATTGAACTATTCATATCTTAGACTGCACTGTAACTTTTATCCATGTATTTTTTCTTTTAATGTTTATTTTATTAGCTTTTCTTTTTAATGACTGATTTTAAATGCCATTTTCTTAATGTCTTTCATTTTTTGTAAAGCACTTTGAATTGCCTTGTGTTGAAAAGTGCTATATAAATAAACTTGCCTTGCCTTGCCTAATAAAGATTTCATGTGAGACATACAATTGATTTGTTGATGGGAATTAATGTGAATAAATTAACTCGAGGTTAACGGTACTCTTGCTATCACTACTCACCGACACTATAAACCTTGTCCCTCATGCTAGCCCTGACAACACCGGTAAGCACACCTTCATCTAGGCTGCACTGTAACGTGTCCTGACTTGTAGTGGTTCTCTCCTCTATCTACATTCTTCTTGTCATCTTTGTAAAACGATATCAGACTGGTAATTGACACAGCCATGACTTTTAGTTAAATTCAGTGTGGCTAAAATGAAAAGCTTTGTTAAAATATGCAAGCACGCGAAAGTCAAATTCAGCTTTATTGTCAAAAATTCTACATGTGTTATACATCCAGAAATATCGAAATATTGTTTCCCACAGTGTGACATGTATACATAAAACAAAAAGGGCCTAGATAAACGTGGTATACATTAAACAAAACGGGCCTAGATAACCGGGGTATACAGTTTAAAATGTTAATATATTTAAAGTGTTCAAAGTGCAGTTTCAGTGCAAGTCAGTTGAAACGATCTTAAATTGGCGTGACGTTGAAGTCGTGCGACCCTGCTGCTGTACTGGCTTGTAGTTCGTTTATTTATGATTCAAAAATTATAAAAGTAGGGTTGAAATGTGGAGATTATCCGGCTGAACAAAACGTGATCCCTCTCTTAAATGTGTGTCAACCACAGACCTTATTTCGAGCTATTTTCCAAAATCCTATGGAGAATTTGCATTGGTTTTTCGCGAAGGAACCGGAAGAAGTTTACTTCCGGGTTTTACGACGCGTCACTGCGGTTCTCTGCTCACATCCCACTCTAAACAAAAAGACTTCAACTCTCTATATTGGGGAGGAAAAATATACTTTGCCCCTTCAAATTTAACACACCCGAATATATAAGGTGGCATTAAAATAAATATCTCACAACATACACACGTGAAGTACATTACCATGTATTTATGACAACATTACTACTACAGTATAATTCATCCTCTTTTATCTATTAAGTCAGAATATAATTTCAGTTCAGAGTCTAATGTATACTGGCCATACTGTCAGCATAGTTCCTAGTGAGAGGATGCTTGTGAACATCCTCCACTGGAGGAGGTTTTTAAATAGCTCCTCTCCTCCTCCACTTCTCTAACAGAAGGCAACATACAGTACTATTATGTACATTGGTTTCCAGGTCATGGGAGAAAAGGTAGAGGTCATTTGTGCAGGGAGGGGTATGCATAATCATGTTCAGTGCATAGTAGTGTGACTCAGAGATGAGCTAATGGTTAGCATTGCTGAGAAGACCCTCCCCCTCTCACTGACTCGCGCAGTATGTTACATAATGACTTATTGCAAAAGATAAATCAAACAAAACACAATGTGGTGCATCAACTGGCCAGTGTAAATGCAGCATCATGGTTTGAAAACCGGAATAATGAAATCTATATATATTTTTGCACATCTAATTTTCTCTTTAAAAGATAAAATCAGAATATTGCTGTATTCATTCTTTTATTTTTAAATGACCCCACTTAAATACAAAAGTCACAAGCAGAGCCACAAGTGTCAAAGAGACTTTGGTTCGATATCCTGCAGTCGAGATGAATGACTTGGTGACAAGCTTTGAGAAATCTTGGAGCACGGCACTCTCATTCAATTATCACCTTTGGTGTTGAAATACTTAAGCTTTCTATAATCTCAGGACTAAGGGGTGCATATCAGTTAGCTTGAGAGGGAGATGGTGTTGTCAGACAGTGGATTCATTGTCCTGAGAGTCTGTCCTGCAAGGCACACAGGGCTCCTTTGTAGACTGCAGATATTAATCTGCGTAGGCTAAGCAGAGATCTGGAGGAGTCTGACTAAGCTCACATACAACCACACACATCAGCACACACAGAGACACACAGACTCCACCATATGCATATTCATTATGTAACAGCAAAAAGAGAGGGTGCAGTGTCCAATACATCATAAAGATGCATTCTTTTGCTGTGATTTATTCAGACAGGCTGTGGTTTGTTGTCACCGCTGTAAACGTAAGGTTTCATTGCCAGATGTCACTGTAATGCTCCACGTTTCATTATACGCACAAAGACGGCTTAGTTCCACTGACAGTTCAGTGTATTCCTGCCAGACCAGTGACAACACTTCACCTCTGCCTCATCAGCATAACCCAGCACGCATGAAAACTGCTCTGTGACCACACAATTACAGAGTCACACAAAGAATTTAAATGAATATGGTAAAATGTAAAATACCGAAGCTATCTTGGTGGTAAAATGTTTGGACAGCAACCCCCAGAGTTGACACTGTTTGTTTCTTAATAATCTTCTTTTAACGAAGAACAAAGGTCAACCACACACAATTTCAGGACTGAACTGTAATTGCTTGATAAAATAAGGTAACCCAAAACAAGAAATTCACTAAAAACTCAAAGATTGAATTACGCTTGAATCAACACCACTCTCTGACACTGTCTCCACGTAATTCAAAACTACATTATTTCTTTTTTTAAATGAGTGCTTCGTAAATTCAATCAAATTATCCATCTGTATACTTGCCTGCAATAGCCAACACGTGTGTTTTTGTAATGCATTATGTCCTAATATAAACTGTACGCTGGTTTACATGTAATTTAGGTGGTGCATTTATCCAAAGCACCTGACATGCACTTCATTACTATAAACCTACAGGAGTAGTAGGAGCATCTTGCCCAAGGACACTTCAAAATGTTGACTGCAGAGGCTGAGGATTGGAATACTGACGCTCTGACGATGCCCATTTACCCCATAATCCATAGCGGAGTGTGTGCATTTATCCTTAAAAAGTTAATATTTTAAATTAAATGAATAGATGGATTGCATCAGGGAAGAATAACCATGGGCAAACCGAGTAAAAAAACCAGCCAAAGGATTTGATACTATAAAGAAATCTTAAATATCTGCTGCCACCTAGTGATACAAAGGTTTTACACTACAGCCTGGAATTGGAGCTTAAAATAAGATTTCAAAACATCCATAATAAGCACTTGTAATGTGTAATGTGGTCTTTCCTACATGTGGGGGCAGCAAAACTCTTCTTTAAATAGGACGCTTTTCTCCTTGCTGTTTAATTCATGCATGGACAGTGTACAAATGTAATTAAGAATTGATAAGAACAAATCTTGATCACTTTATACTGTAAAAGTGGTGTAATTTGGAAAATAGAGGGTAATAGATTCTCATCATGGGCCCATGGTGTCTGTTTGACTCTGACCCAACACTCCAGCTGGAGAGGAGGTTTAGCAAACAGGCCAATGCAACAGCGGGGATATTTATTAAATCTGATTTTTTTTCTTCATTCTCTTATGTTGCTTTTAGGCAAATGAACTCAATTTTTAAAACTCTCACCTAGAAAAAGCATCATTCACACATCATTTGCATCTTTGCTTTCACACTGTGCAGAAACATACATCTCAACTGGCAGGAGTGTTCATAAGGCAGTTTACATTTATACAGTATATAATTGAGACTAAATCACTATATCAAATGAAAGTAGTTGTCTAATCCCAGTTCTTAAGGGAGTTGTTCTGTTCTTCTATCTGAATTACAATTAAATGTACCATTATCAATCACGGGTATGTCCTTCTCTTGTGTTTTAATTAGTTATTGTTATTAAATCCAAATGCCATTGCCAGAAAACAATGAAGCAATCTACTCTGATTGTGTTTTGTACTTTTGTTGAATAAATTACATTTGACAATGGTACCAGTAAATACAAATCCACTCTACTTTAAGTACCTTAGAAATAATATGATATGCCCTAAAACAGCCCTGATTGTCTTCACAATGACACAACTGATTGTTACTATGCCTTAAAAACAGACACATTAATGTAATTTATTCTTTAAAAAAATACTTAAATATTCTGAGGATGACATGAAATGAGTTCAGATGTTACATCTGAACAGGTGGCAAACACAAAACAAACACAATCAAGCATCCTCCTCTCCAAATGCACTTGTAGTTATTTATAAAAGAGTATTACCAAGGAGAGTATCAGATTAATTGTAAGACTTTTACTTCAGACTACTCAAACACCCTATACACCACGCTTAGTATGCCCCAGCTTCTGTAATGTGCACTGACAGTTCGCATCAGATCCTCGGTCTTTCAAGAAGCCTGTCACTTTGGATATCACTCAATATGTATGACAGGCCTCTAACATACTCAAACCCCATTTCAAACCCTATGCAAAACAACACTCTGAGCCATCAAACTGCTTTCAACATGCTCTCTGCAAAACTGAAACACCAAAGAGCGTTAGAGCTAAAAAGATGGGATATGCATAAAATGTGAGATTGATCGAAAGATTCATATTTTACATCTATAGTATGCGAACAACAAAATGAACACACAACCTATGGCAGACTTAGTATATGCCAACAGGTCACAGGCTATATAAATGTATGACTTTAACTAATATAGGTCATTGATTTGATATGTGCTCCCTGCATTTTAGTGCTACACTTTCTAAGCAATGTGTTAGAAGGTGGAGCTACTTTGGGGCCATTGGTATTATTAGGTGCCCAGTAGGAGCCGACAAATAAAATCCAAGCTCAGTGTGTTTCTTCATTCAGTCTTACCTTAAAAGGTTTTTCAGTGCAGTGTTTATGTGAATAATGTTAAGGCCTCGACAAGCCTCTCGAGTCCAGTGGGGCTATTTTCCTGCAAGCCAACCTGGAAGTTAACTCTGCCACGGTTCGTTGGCTGCAGACCTCGATATAACTTCAGTGGAGGTTTGAATGTGCCTTTATATTAAAGGTGAAAATAAGGTGTGTCTGACTGGTAGAAATACAACTGATGATGCATTTGTATCGCGGAAACTCCCAGCAGAGAAACAACACTATAAAAACAATTTTTCTTATCAAAAATATATGAACATATTCAAATTTGGAGGTGTAACACAGAACATCCATTAAAAACAGTTTACATTTTAAATTCAAAGGATTAAAAAAATTAATATATTGCACAACTTGCATTTGATTATAGCAACAAATATTGATGTAACAAATTGCACAATAAGTCATATATGTGTCATCCATACAAGAAACCTTTAAAATGGCAAATGTGCTCTCATTCTTGCTTGAAAGAATACAAATGAATCATTTTGAGACCCTAGATTAGAAGATACATTTATTTTATAACAATTGTTTTTCATAATAATTAAAAAGATAATTCCATCATTCGCTAATACAATATTGCATTACTCTAGCTTCTAGTCCAACAGGAGCTAGGGGCATGAAGGCCCCCTCCGGCATTACGCAGATTTTAAAGAAATATGGACTTCAAACAGCAGAAGATGGACTTTGAAGGGGAGGTGTTCATTTTTTCTCCTCTTTTTACTTCTATTGATTTTGTGAGAGAGATAAGAACAAAGACATTTTGCCTGTTGCTCATTTCCTTTGACCCCACTTGCAATCCACAGGCTTTCAATCATGCCTTGGGTTTGCTTTTCATCTGAAAGTAAGCGGAGAACCTGAACAACTCTGCTCCGACAATTTAGTCTGAGGTCAGAAATGTAATGTGTGTTTTCTTCATTTCTAACATCTTTGGAACCATGTTGGAAATGTGTGTTTTCACTTTAACATATTTGTCTATCTGATATTCCGTAAAAATAAATAAATCGATGATTCGTTTGAGTTCAATAACACATTTTAACGTAGTGTTGCATTTTAAATTCACACTCAAACACTATGAAACTGGATTTCTTCTTTCATTTTACAATAGATGTTAAAAGGACTATGCAGGAAACATGTCGGTAACAACCAGAAAAAAGGGAAATCTGGCGTTTATGGAATAAAAAGGGTGAAGTCCTACAAAGAAGATTCGACTTAAATGTTGATATATAGAAATCCCATGGATCTAAAACATTTTTGAAATCATGAAAGGACTTGCCATCTTTCAAGTGATTCCATGAATGTTTCATGCCATTCTTCATTTCACCCTCTATCATGTGGTAAGAGGGATGTCTGCTTGGCAAAAGCCTTTACTCTATTATTTATTTTGCACTTTGAAGTGATCATGTTATATTTTTCTCGATGTGTGAATGAGAGACAAGATCGTTAGCATAAATGTATTTCTGTTTTTTAACTTTAATCTCAAGTGTCATGTGTTCAACGGCTGTTTTTGAGTGTGTGTGGGCTTGGCAATTTATCATATTCTTTGTTAAATATTAAGTGTCAGTAAAGTGTTACAAAAGCTATGCATATTATTTGGTATTACAGGGGTGATGGTGACTCATTGCAGACACTGCTATAGGGAATGGGATAATCTGGGAAATCGAAATACCGAAAACTTCCAACCCAATATTGTGCAAAGAGAGGAATCTACACATATGAATATAGTAAATAGAAGAGGATGGATGACATCAATCTCAGATAGAATGAGAAAGTCTTCATATATCCCCGACAGCCTGACCTTAGTTAAATGATAGCAGAGAAGAATCTTACAGTGCCTATAGCAGAGATGGAAAAGGAGTGATCCCGAAGCAAACACTAGACCCAATCCTCCTCTGCTATGTGGAGATATAAATCATCCTCCCGTGGTGTTTCAATAGTGGGAAGCGAGATAGGATTTAATGAGGGGATGTGTGAGACTTTTCAAAACAGAGAATCATAGTGGGCAGTGGGGTGAAGAAGTGGTCAAGACTGGTAGTTGGTATTCAACAAGTCCTCCAACTCATACGACCAAATAGGTCGATTGTTCAAGCGCTTATTACGACCTATAATCACATTTTAAAGTTTTCGACCTCTAGTGCTCCCGTTGACTGCAAATGCTCCGGTGAGTCGGATATTCACAAATAACCCTCTCTGGAAAATCCTAAATTGTAGGATAGTTTGGCCATTAAAATGCTTTTTGATTCGATTTCTAGCGAGAAGTGTATATTTTACTTTTATAATCCATGTCCAGTGGATGTGTAGGATCTATAGTTTGATAGATATTACGAAGATTATTTGAGGTCTCGTCAGGAGAACGTGTATATACTACGTCCTTTCCCCTATTCATTTCTATTGACGGCAGCGTCCGTGTAAAGTTAGCGTCAACCCTCACGGGGTGAAAACAGTATTTCCGCTCTCGAAGTTTTCATAATAAAACCGTATTCCCCTCACTGTCAAATGATTTTACAGTGATATCTGCACTAATCATCCACTAAAAAACATCAGTTTATCCTTGTTAATTACATGACATTAATTGGTTTAAATTGCACACTGCCTTTGTGTTTTTCCCATAGGTTGTTCCCTTTAGATTCTGAGGGACACATTTCTTTTTTCAGAGGTTTTGATAGGCTAAAACATCGAACAACCCATAATCCTTAGCTATCGTTGAAGCTCGGTATTTGGATGTTTTAGCTGCAATGCACGTTGGGATATGGTGTTTAAGCGATATGAAATCCGAAAACATAACAAAAATAATACTTTATTCCGAGTGTGCTTGCTTTTCTCTTTGAAAGTCATCACATAGCGGCATTAAATATTACACAACTGCCGTAGTTCTTTATTTATAGAGCCCTGAT
>NW_011363717.1:0-2651 GCF_000735185.1 Notothenia coriiceps | reverse complement strand
TTAAAGGTCCCATGTCATGGCCATTTCTACTCATCATATTTCCATTGTTGAGGTCTAATTTACATTGTGCAATTTTCCAAACTCACATTGATTTCTCATACAGCATCTCTGTATTCACTCTCTGTCCTAAACGGCTTGTTGGAGCTCCGCCCCCCCCCACCCTGTGAGCCCAGTGTGCTCTGATTGGTCGGGACGTTGCGAGGCTCTCTGCTCAGCTGGCTTACTGGTGTGGTTTCCGGGTCAGCGATACAGCGAGAACAAGCGAAAATCATCCTGAGCACACACACACTCACAGCCGAAGTAAAAACAATAAGTGTGGCTTGATATTGAGTTAGAAAAAGGTTTATAACGCTGTGAGAATGGGTCTGCAGAGAGCGTTTCTCCACCATCCCAACTTGTCTACTACCAGCGTTCAGGGAGCTCTATGCAAGTCAATGGGACTCCCTGTTAGTTAGCCAAGGGATCCTGGTGTGTGAGAAGCTCCGCGGATTGGTCCATTTTGATTTGTCCATGACGTCATGCGGCTCCCGGAAGAAACAATGGAAAAAGAGAAATGTCCAACGAGGCGTTCTGGGGCAGCATAGACAGGAGTTGAACTCGCTACAGGGTGTACTTTGAGGTTTTGTGACCGTTCACATGCATAAACACACAAGGGGGACGGGTAATAACCGGAAAAGCATGACATGGGACCTTTAAGATTTCCATTTTGGTTACCTTTGTGCTTAGCAAGCTTATACAGTACAGGCCCCCAAATTTCAGATGGAAATGACATTACCATTCTGGAAGTAAACATGTCCAAAACAACCAAAGAAAATAAAAAATGCAAGAGCAGAAACTCAGAAAGCCAAACTGTGTGCAGACCATTTGTGGCATTATGTTGTTTTTATGTTGTAGAATGTCAAAAAGTGGCCTTTTTTGCATCATGCTGGGATCACATGATGCATGCACAGTGTGGGCAGCACGGCACAGTGAAAACATTTCCTCAGAAAAATGAAAAGTTGGAGGAGTGCTGGTTCCCATAAACCACAGACTGAGGCTTTTCATTCAGCAGCTCAGTGTGGCGACTCGTTCCACTACCAGTCTTACAACTTCAACCGTCAATATGTCTTGTTTTGTAGTTGCATCAACATTGACTCTTAATCTGTGAGAAATAAGTAGCATTTTGTCTGCCTGCTTTACAATAAAAGAGTGATTCCCAATTGAATACTTATAAACAATGGGAAAGTATGCATTTGTAGTAACAAGGAGGTCTTCATCAAAATGATAACATTCACAATAATTGTCCCAAAGTTCATTAATGCATCTTGTCCGGTGATTATTATGTGTTTCATTTGATTTCATTTAGTCCTAATCGGGCTATGCAATAATTTAAATGTTCTGTGAAGTGCAATACCTTGATCTCTGCAATATAAGGTAAAGGCAAAATAAAGTGAAATATCATTCTACATGTATAAGTGCATGGCTGTGGAGAAGTCCCAACTTACAAAACTGTATTTTACAGACCTAATAAAAAATCCTTGTTTGGTGTAGATCCTCAAAAATACGATCATTTTGATATAATATTCAGTCTTAATGTGAATAATGTTCCATAAATGATCATTATTTATATCAATATTATCACAGTTAGTTTTGTTTGTCTAATCAAGGAGACCGAATTTCCAATACGTTTTTTTTGGGGCGAGAACGTGCCTTTATTTGAGATGCAGAGTTGAACAGTGACCTTTTAATACCTATACATGCCAACATACTGTATAGTCACTATCTCATATTTTTCAGATTATAACTTAAAGTGTGGTAAGAACCAAAGATATGTTGGACCCCCACATTTTAAGTCATGGCATTACTCATTCATTACATGTCACTTTGGAACACAACGACATGCTGACTGCAGTGGGACTCGAACTTGCTACACCCTGATTCCAAGTCCAGCACACTACCCACTGAGCCACAGCCTCCCTCCATGCTCACAATATGTCCCCCACTTCTGTTGCAAATGATTACAGCTACATGATATTGTAAATACGAGCTTTACAATCCTACCTGCACTGTTTCTGCTTTATTTTGAAGCCACATGGTTTCGAGACAGAGGGAACAGAGAGAGGACAGACCGGCTTGCTTTGGCTCACAGATTCAGAATTAGTATTCATAGTCATAGACGTTTTATGGCCGTATTTTTCTCTTTATGTTCTCTGGGCAGACAGCTCAGCCCCACCCTCTCATATCTCTTCCTCTGGCTGCTCCCTTTCTCTATCTCACACACACACACACACACACACACACACACACACACACACACACACACACACACACACATACCATGTATACATCACTTCAGGGGACATTGCATTGACTTACATGCATTTCCTGGAGACTTATCCTAACCTTAACCGTAACCAACACATGCCTAACCCTTACCCTTACCAAGTCTTCACCCTAAAATTAGGGATTCCCCTCATGGGGACCTCCATTTTGTCCCCATAAGGGAAGCCAGTCCCCACACGTGACTGTGTAAACAGCTTTAGGTCCCCACAAGGATAGTAATGCTAGGCCACACACACACACACACACACACACACACACACACACACACACACACACACACACACACACACACACACACACACACACACACACACACACACACACACACA
>NW_011363716.1:0-2814 GCF_000735185.1 Notothenia coriiceps | reverse complement strand
TCTGACTTGATTGTCTTAAGGTTATCTACGTATACAATTAAAACCAAAATCCTAATTGCTCAATCATTGTGATTAAATGGGAAAGTTGTTGCATTATCACAATAAGAGAACCAAGGTTACCCACTATAAAACACATATAACTAAATAGCTACAACGTCTGTATTATCAAATGTAATGTGCAGTGTTGTGAAATAACTCCAAGAAAGGAACTTACCGGCCATGTTACCACTGTTCACTGGTCCAATGGTTAGTCTGTGTTGTGAAGGTGAACTAGTCTTAACGTTTCTCAGTTTGCTCTGATGTTCGGAAGGCTGTTACATCATTCAAAATTCTAGCGGCTTTGAAGCATGGGGCTGTGACATCATAATACGGCTGTGACATCATCGGCTGTGACATCATCATATTCAAATATCCTACGGCTGTGACATCAAATTCTAGAATCCTGAAACCCTTAAAAATGGCTTTTACGTACTAGCTTTTACTGCCCTGATATGACACTTATGCTGCGTTCACACCGAACGCGATGCGAATATTCGCTTCGCTCAGATCGCTCCTATCGCATCGCTCTAAACGCTCGAGTTTCACCGCGGCTGTCAGCTGTGTTTACTCGCATCATTCAAACAAGACGTGCTGGCTCGGGGGCTACAACTACAACAAAATGAACATATTTGACGGTGATTTAATTGTAATACACGTTTCAAAATGATGCCGAAGTAACAACGTACTGATACCGGTTAGTAAAAACCATGAATTAATGCTTTGACAAGTCTCCAGACAAGACGGCAGGTGAAAAACCTTTTTAAATGCGTTTTTTCTGAATGGAGATTGGCTAAGCTAACATTGTATATGCTTCGTCCACACTCACAACAAAGGCCTACAGACATAAATAAACCAGCGACTGTATTCGCCATGACACAGTATTTACAGAGATAATGGTTACTAATTTTATTAGCAAAATGGCACTTGCAACACCGTTGTTCTGAAGATCGAGTAATGTTAGTTAAGTTAGGAGTACAATGATAATATGCAACCATAACTGTCGTAGTTAATGTAAGGTGCCCAATATTTATAAACATAAATGGATAATTATTTGTTTAGCCTTTCTTGTTATATCGATAATGGTTACTCCTTTGTTCCAAATAGACTTGTTTTCTTGCTCTGAAATGACATTGAAGTACCAGTAGGAACCAGAAGGTATCTTATCGGGGCTTAATTCATACAACTGTAAATCACATTCAGTTTAATAAAGTGTTCCCGACACACAGTTTGATCGACATTTTGAACTATATGTTAATTAAAAAGATTACAGGATGTTAATTAAAGTGAGAGAATAATGCTCCGTCAGCATCATTACACAGTGTGTAGGAAACCATGTCTGTGTGAAATGAAGCACTAGAGGCGTGTGCATCAAATGACATACTGTGAAGAGCTATGATGGAACAATTCAAACAAATCTGACCTTCATTTTGACAAATCAGACGTTCTTTTCACCGACTGGGGGCCTCTTTTATTCATACATCCTAAACCCTTATCGGGGATGGAAACTGATGATGTCAGCGTTAAGACAGAGGCAGCAGTGTGAGGTCAATGACTGCAAAACACACATTGTCACACACACATACATTGACAGCTGTGATCTCTCCCACTGCTCTTCGACTGGTTTCCAACTGTTGATTCATTAACAGACTCTGTCGAAAGTGAAGCTCATTTCCTGCTGACGAGATGCTTTAAGTTAAGACTGTTTTTTTAACATCCATCCTCTAAATTGTTTCTCGTTATGCTTTGATACACAGTGTTATCGGACAAACTCGGATGTAGTTCATCATGAAAACAGATCTACACAAAAAGGGGACTTTGAAACTCAAATTACTCAAAAAGTACACAGTAAAAGTAGTTCATATAATGTTTGCAAGTAGTCTAAGAAGTACTAAGTACAAACATGGCAGTTTCATAAACTACTTATGGAAGAAATGTTTTGTATCCCACGTCAAAGTTAGACAAAAATGCTCCTTCTTGTTCTCTGGAGGGAATTTTGCCATTCTCAAAAAGTACACAGTAAAAGTAGTTCATAGTATTTGTGCAACAAGTTTATGAAGCAATAAGTCCTACAATTATTCTCATCAATTACCCTGTTCCTCAATCGCAAATAATAGAAATGAACCACATGCCATCCTTTACTTTGAAATCCAGCTTCCCAGAGTTGTTTTATTGCATTACCGTAAACCTGTAACTAATCGCGCACTCAAAATACAGGGGCGGCTGGTTTGACCACGCAAAAGTTAAAGACGGCTGGCTTGACCACAGTCCGTAGTTGAGGAGGGCAGAAGCAGCAAGCTTCAGGTTCAATAACCCACTTTAGCTGAAATGGCTGGAGAGAGGCGAGCACTTCTTGGGAGGCCGTTGTATTTATTTAGTTGTTTTTCTGTTTCACAAAATACATCACAGACACCTCTTTTTTTCTGCTTCCTTGTTTCACTTCCAGAAACATACACACGTTCCTTCACTGTCGCTCTACCATCCACAAACACACATGCACAAGCCACACCCCTCTCTCTCTCTCTACTTAAAGGGACAGCGATCTCATCTCACTCTGCATGACCCTAATATCATAACATGTGTGCTCTGTAGAATCACAGAACGGACGATCGTCCTTATTATTATGTACCTTTTAAACCAATTATTTAAATGTGTTTGTTAAATTCGGCATCATGTAAGTTGCGCTGACAGGTCCACACACTGCTTCCCCGCAGCGAGGCCTCCCCCGCCCTCCTGCTGATAGTTGACGAGCGTCAAGCTCCTCAACCCCCTCCCCCC
>NW_011363715.1:0-2235 GCF_000735185.1 Notothenia coriiceps | reverse complement strand
CTACATACTGATATACACCTGAACATCAGCAGGAGAGGACTCTTTAAAGTAGAGACACTACATACTGATATACACCTGAACATCAGCAGGAGAGGACTCTTTAAAGTAGAGACACTACATACTGATATACACCTGAACATCAGCAGGAGAGGACTCTTTAAAGTAGAGACACTACATACTGATATACACCTGAACATCAGCAGGAGAGGACTCTTTAAAGTAGAGACACTACATACTGATATACACCTGAACATCAGCAGGAGAGGACTCTTTAAAGTAGAGACACTACATACTGATATACACCTGAACATCAGCAGGAGAGGACTCTTTAAAGTAGAGACACTACATACTGATATACATCTGAACATCAGCAGAAAAGGGTCTCTTTCAACATCGTTTCATTTCATCAACACATTTCTTTTGGATTCTCCGTTTAACTTGAAGGCAAAAAAAAAGGTTTTCAGTAGCAAACAGTGACTAATTGATATGCAGATGGTTAATTTACACGTGAAATATTCCTTTTAACGTCCGTACAGAGATGGTAGAACTTATTGTAGTGTTTCCTTATCCATGCATTATACTTCAAAATTCCCCTCATGTTGAATAGAAAGGACAGAACAATCTGCAGCTGTGCTAAAGAGCCCTTTCAACACCAGTGAGTGACTCTGAAACACCAAAACACTCCAACTTCTTTTCGTTTAGCCCTCACTTCATAAAGTTTGCTACTCCAACATCTCCCCACCTGTACAGCGAGGCGGTGTGCAGAGCCTCCTGCTGCTGCTAATGATCAGTGTGCAGCTCTGGATCTACACACTCCTCACACACACTCACTCTGCTGTGTGATTGCTCCAGGTGGGGGTGTCAAGCACGGTATTACAGAGTAAACAATGAGAGCCAACGTGTGGAGATCAGAACTTTTTCTTTACTTTTTAACTTCAGTTAAAAGTGTAAGTGCAGCATTTTATGTCAGACTGGAAAACGCAGTGTGTTGAGTCTGTCCAACACTATAATCCAAAGTAAGCTGTTAGTGTTCTCAGATTGTGAATCTATTTAAGATCCCCTATTGATATTTAAAAATACAAAATCATTTGCCGCAATGCCTTTATTAGCTCACGGCGTACTGGAGTAGATCCTGGAATTGACAACGGGAATAGAGCATTTGTGTATCATGAGGTTTGTCTAAAAAATTGCTTTTTGAACATTAAATAATGGAAACATGTCACAGTAGAGACACTATACTAATAAACACCTGAACATACGTCCTCTTCAAGACATTTTCTCCAGAGGCAACACAAGCACATGTTCACCTTTTTCAAATTTAGGAAACTAATTTCAAAAAGTCACTAGATCCAAGAGTTCAATTCATGTAAGAGTAATAAGAGCCAGGGCTGAACTGTGTGTGTGTGTGTGTGTGTGTGTGTGTGTGTGTGTGTGTGTGTGTGTGTGTGTGTGTGTGTGTGTGTGTGTGTGTGTGTGTGTGTGTGTGTGTGTGTGTGTGTTTTGACACCAACCACAGGGAGGTGCTAATATTAGAAGTAGGCTGTGCCTTTGACCTGTACATGGACCAGGCTTTCCAGGACAAATATATCAAATACCAACCACTGCTCGATGTGATATCCAGCTTTGGGTACAAGTGTAGATATAGCATACTCATATTCGGAAGTCTTGGCCATTTATATAAATGCACCATGATTGGTCTGAGAATTGCTGGAATGTCAAAGAGAAAAGCCAAACAATTGCTTAGCTGTGTGGAGAAGGAGATGCTATGTATTCCCCTAATTGTTCTGTGCTGCTTAGCCCCGATATATTTGATTCCCTGTGTTATTTAATATAATTTGTGGAACCAAATAAAGTACACAAAGTAAACATTTAAACCCTCCCTTAGCTTATTGTTCATGCAGTCGGTCGAAACCATGTTATTTTTTACTGTAGATATAAAATGGGATAACAGCGCAGCAGCTGTGTGTTCAGCAGTTTTGTCTCTTCCCTTTTCCTGCTTCATTTTTTAAATCTTATTCCCTCATAAAAAGCCTCACCGGCCCCTGAGGCACATTCCATTATGGTTAACTGTGTGTGTGTGTGTGTGTGTGTGTGTGTGTGTGTGTGTGTGTGTGTGTGTGTGTGTGTGTGTGTGTGTGTGTGTGTGTGTGTGTGTGTGTAGTGTGTAGTAGTAGTAGTGTAGTAGTAGTAGTACGTAGTAGTACGTAGTAGTAGTAGTAGTACGTACGTACGTAC
>NW_011363714.1:0-2371 GCF_000735185.1 Notothenia coriiceps | reverse complement strand
TCAAAGCTGGTAAAGGTGCAGCTAGTTTGAATGACTTTGTATACTGCAGGGTAGCTTGTGTCGATTTACTCCAGGTGGAACTAAAGTCTGATTTAACACTTGATTATATTTCACATCATTCATCCACATCTGTAAAGTAACTAAAGGTATTAAATACATGCAGGGGAGTAGAAGTACACCATGTACCTCTGAACTGTAGTGGAGTAGAAGAACAAAGTAGCAAAACATTGAAATACTTAAATAAACTACAAGTATCTCAAAATTGTGCCCAAGTATAGTACTTGTTGAGTTTATGAACTTAGTTACTTTACACCATGTGGCTAGTTTGAATGACTTTGTATACTGCAGGGTAGCTTGTGGATTTACTCCAGGTGGAACTAAAGTCTGATTTAACACTTGATTATATGTCACATCATTCATCCACATCTGTAAAGTAACTAAAGGTATTAAATACATGTAGTGGAGGAAAAGTACACAGGAGCAGAACATGGAAATACGGAAGTAAAGTACGAGTACCGTGAAATTGTAATTAAGTTCAGTACATCTACTTAGTTACTTTACACCACTGGATATTTTAGATGTTCTCCTCATAGCTTTAGCTGTAACGGTTATTCTGTGACATGCTAACTTTAGCTAGCCAAGATGCTAACAGCTTTTAGGGCCAGAAATCAGCACATAATCGCTCCATATTTTCACAGATAGTTAGAATCATGTGCTACACATTAGTAAGAATAAAGAAGACTTTGAATGAAGGACACAGACCCGTCTCCGGTCTCCGCTTCTGTTTTAGCAGCGATGACCGCCTCTCCTTCTGACGCCATGTTTCAAATCAATGACAACAAAAAGGAGAAGACTTCCAGGTTGCACCCACTTCCGGTCTGCTCTCCAGCGCAGCAGCGCCACCGCAGGTTGACGTGAGAACTGCAGCTTACCTCCAAATTAACATTACATTATTAAAAATAAACTATCTATGAAGCTGGTTAAACTAATCTTTTCCCATGTTCTTCAAGAAAATAATAAATATACAAAATATGCAAAAAACATGCAAAAAATATTTGTACAAAAGAGCAGTGCATAAAAAAAGGTGGCATTGTGAAAGAATGTGCAAAACGTACAGAGGATCAAATATTAGAGGTTTAGTGTTTCATCTTTTTCTCTATGAATTTACATTTGTTGTGTTTTTTCAGGAGGAACTTTATGGAGCTAATTTCCTGCCATAACTCCAGTCTACAAACAAACTAAACACGTTTTACAAATGCCTTATGATTCACTAACAAACCTAGTGTGGTTTGCAAATACAAAACACCATCTACAAACAAATGCATTAAGTTTTGCAAATAAAAAACGTATTTATCGGACAAACACATTACAATTGGTTCTCAATGCTACTTTGTTTATGTTAGCACCACCAGATACCAAAGCAACCTAGGCGAAGTTTGACATTTGCGCTTGGGGAGGAAAACCTTTTTTACTGACGTCACACAGTCCCAACTATTGCGTGGGGCATACAGTAGCAATAAAGCCAGCGCTCACCGCGCTGAGTATGACTTTTCCACATACGAACACAACTCGTCCCGTCATGCACGCACTCATATGGAAGGGGCGGTCTCTCCCCCCAACAACAGTGCATTACATAACTGTAAAACTAATCATAACTGTGCACATCTTATACTTATTTGATAACTGGGTCATTCTACAGAAAAGGTGGAAGTACTAGAGCCGGCCCGACCCATTAAGCGACATAAGCGGCCGCTTAGGGCCCCGCAGCCACTAGGGGCCCCCTAGCAAAAATTTAAAAAAAAAAAAAAAAATTAAATTATGAAAAAAAAAAAATAATAATAATAATCTCAGTACACCGTCGCCGTGATAAGTATGTTTAATTAATTGTGTTAATATGCCTAGATTGCCTACTCTCAAAGTCATGTATTATATTATTGAGTCAATCATATACAGTGGGGCAAAAAAGTATTTAGTCAGCCACCAATTGTGCAAGTTCTCCCACTTAAAAAGATGAGAGAGGCCTGTAATTTTCATCCTAGGTATACCTCAACCAAATCTTTGGAGGGAGTTGAAATTCCGTGTTGCCCAGCGACAGCCCAAAACATCACTGCTCTAGAGGAGATCTGCATGGAGGAATGGGCCAAAATACCAGCAACAGTGTGTGAAAACCTTGTGAAGACTTACAGAAAACGTTTGACCTCTGTCATTTCCAACAAAGGGTATATAACAAAGTATTGAGAGGAACTTTTGTTATTGACCAAATACTTATTTTCCACCATAATTTGCGAACAAATTCTTTAAAAATCAGACAATGTGATTTTCTGGATTTTTTTCTTCTCATTTTGTCTCTCATAGTTGAGGTATACCTAGG
>NW_011363713.1:0-1578 GCF_000735185.1 Notothenia coriiceps | reverse complement strand
CGGCTCTGCGCTATGAAGCGCTGATTGGCTGTGGGTGGGCCAGACGTGCATGTGCATGCTGTGGGCGGGCCAGAGGTGCATGTCTTTTGTTCATTGCCGTTGTATGATGAGACCAGTGGCCCACCCACAGCTACGCCACTGGTCTCATCATACAACGGCAATGAACAAAAGCACCAGGGGAGGCAGCCATAACCTCTGCCGCACTGAAGGGGGCGCGCATGAGCCCACAGGTTCTTGTTGCGACTGTTATTCTACACAGAGACGGTAGACACAAACAACAAGCTAGACTTTTCAAATTACAGGAAGATAAGGAGGACTTTTACAAAAAACTAATAGAGATTGTTGCCTCACCAGCCATGAACCTCACCGCACGTCACTGACAGGCACAGATGTGCTGTTTACACGAGAACGCAAACGGTTGTATCCGCTACTTTTCTCTTTCGTATAGCCCGTTCGTTCACACGAGACCGTAACGGAAACGCAGAAACGGACCCCGCAAACGATAACAGGTCCCAAGGTGAATAGATCTGCAAACGGAACGCTCTGGGGGGGCAAACGGCTCCGTGTGTACGCCCTATACGTTTCCTGATAACGATGAAGCCATAGCCCCACCTCTCCCCACCTCTGCTCACTGCTGTAGCATGGTCACTAGCTACTGCTACTGCTACTGACCATGCTACATATGTTAGATCAAAATCTACAGCTCCTCTACCACAACCATCAGCAACAAGTGGACATGGGGAATTAGTTCAGTTATTCGTATTATTATAGGCCGTAGTTTACGTGGCATTAAAGGGGAATCAATTACAATAACAAAAAATAACATAACATCAGAAATTGATATTGGCCAAATTGTTAGCCTTCTACCTACAAAGAAATTCATAGATATTATACCTCAGCAAATCTAAAAAAAAAACTTGCTTTATTGCAGAAGTACTAACAAATAGATTCAATCAATGTATTGTGAGGTTATGTCAGTTATTTGTGTCCTTGTCCCTCGGCCACTCCTTCTCATACAGTTCTGATGTTACTGTGATTATCGTTTCAGTTCCTTGTTAACTATTTGCTAGTCAGCTTTGGCTGCTGTTGCACACATGCTGCTCTGTGGCGTAACAGTAGGTTTAATGCCGTTTCAAAAGACTAAGATGTGTGTATATTCTTTCGGTTTAAGCCCAGTGTTCTTTTATCTTTTCCCTCCTGTACATCCTGTGTATTTTATGGGATAACATACTGTATAGGTTCTGCCCTGTATGAAAAGTTGTATCGCAGAAAGTTCCCAGACCAAGAACCTCAAGTATGCTTTTGTCAAATGTGACATTGTTTTGCTTTTCTGTCACTAAGCTCACAATGACTAAGCTCGGTTTTATTATAGATGGTGTGGACAGATGGGTAATTCTACTCAGTCTGGAGGAAGTGGCAGCAGGATTAGTGTGGTGAGCGTTAGCGGTGCAATGATAATGACTCAGCATCAGTGGAGACATTTGGATTTTAAGTTTGAGGACCAACAAAATATGTATATCTAAGGCCAGCTGTGTAGAAAAGGTCAAATCAGTTTTACTTGTCGTGGTTCTAGCCAAT
>NW_011363712.1:0-3027 GCF_000735185.1 Notothenia coriiceps | reverse complement strand
CTGCCCTTGATGTAATACATTTACATTAATAATTGAATAAATTAAACACCCTTTGCAATCCCGGGCCGGCAACATTTTGCATTTGCCCTGTACGATGTGGTCTGTAAGTGATGAAAGTGGGGGATGTTGACTTATCTGGCGCCCGCAGCTCACAGCCAAAGTGAGAGAGAGCCTCCGAGCGAGCAAGAGATAGACAGGGCGCGCATGGATCGGTACAGCGGACTGTTGTTGGATTGAGGCTGATAACTACAGCTCAGTGAGGTAAAGCAGGGGTCCCCAACCCCCGGTTAGGCAGGTGTTACTGCCGGGCCGCGAAATAGCTGTGAGTTTATCGTAATATTTGCAGAATTATAAATATATAACAAATATTTTATCAAAAGAAATTCTATTTTTTTAATTTGTATTTTATTTTATGCCAGTCATATTATTTCATCCAAAAAATAAATCAAAATTGGTTAGCATGAGGTCTCAGCCTCTCGTGCGTAGATAAATTATTGTTCTATTATTTGTTCAGGCTGTTACATACAATTAGCCACTGTTGCCACCTATATTAGGCTATATTATATTATATATTATATTAATATTTGTAAAGCGGTCCTAATTTTTTGTTTTAATTGTATCCTGGTTTTAAACTTTGTTGATATGTTTTGGATGCATATTGGTATTTCTTCAGGCTGTTAAATACAATTAGCCTCTGTTCTGCTGGTGAGTAAATATTCAAATCAGTTAAAATTGACAAGCGGTCCGCAATTTTTTTTTAATGTATCCTTGGCACAATAAAGGTTGGGAACCCCTGCTTTAAAGAACAATTTCACCACACAAATGTCCACCACAATTTCGCTCGTATAGATGATTTTTCTTGTAGACAATAGAATTCTTCCTTCCGTTAAATCAATTTCCCATAATGCGATAGTTATATCTGACCATGCCCCAGTCACTTAGAGGATACATTTCACAGGGTCTGATACCAACCATGCTCCATGGCGTTTCAATAACCGTTGGCTTTCTAATGAAGACTTTGTGGAATTTGTTTGCACACAAAAATATGTATTTCTTAGTATAAACAAACCTCCCGATGTGTCCCATCAGTGCTATGTGAGACCCTAAAGGCATCAGAGGTGAAATCATTTCTTACAGCGCCTATGACCTGAAGACAATTAGGTTAGGTTTGTGTTGTTTTTTTTTGTTGTATGACCGAGCCGACTGTTTTTGTTGTTGTAATGTATCGTATGTTATGATCTGCACGACTGCAATGTGACACTGTTAATCCCAACTGCTCTGTCATTTCTGTCATCATTCATAATAATTAAACAAATGCCTGTTGATGTAATCAAGAGCGACATCCGCAGTGCTGGTTACCAGATGGTCACCATGTTATCATGTCCAGCCGGCTGTATGTTTCCCAATGCTGATCTAACTGGTTTACAATCGTGACTACTGCAGTTATTCATTCAGGGATTGTTTGCAAGATAGAAAGAGGACTAAGAAGTTATCAGGTACATTTTAAAATCCACTTACTCCATGCCCATTGAGAGGAGAGATACACTGACCACCAGAAGATCCAAGATGTTGAAAGAGTTCCGACAGAAAGACCCTTTGTGAAGAATGGCACCATATGTTGTCATCTGAAAATAATACTTGTTATCCATATAGAAAACCAAACTGCACAAATAAGAAGTCCCTGTTGAATGAATAACACATTTCCGATAAAGAAAAAATGTGTAATATATTATGTCTTAAAAATCCCAAATCAGCAAATAATCAAGACTGCTGTGGAGGTTTACATGGTTTGCCTTCTAGAACGTTTGTTAACTTGGTTTCCCATCTCTTCCGCCTTTAAAGAAGGGAGATGACAGCACTCTGCTACTTCCTGTCAAACAAATTCACCTGCGGTGACAGCGTGCTCATCTGTTTCCACCTTATGTGTCATCATGTTAAACGTATCTGCTAGGACTCTTACTGTAGTTGGAACTGAAGAAAGGTTTTTTTAGTTCTTTGATTGATTTGTTTATTTCTCTTTGCCTGTGTGCAATTTCCCCCTCCCACTTTCATCCCCGCCGTACGTAGTTGAGATCAAAATGAAGGCCTAGCTCTTAGAGTGATGAGCAAAGGAGTGTAGACTGGGGGGTACGAAGTTGGAAAGGGGCCATTGGTCCCACCGATTGTACACCCCAGGCACATTTTGGCACTGCGCCTGGTATGATTCCATCCCGGATTTTGGAATCCAAATGTGATTATTATCATATTTTTCAGAGTTTTTCAGTTCCAGGGACCTCTAGGTTCACTATGTTTTCCACACCTCTTCAGGTTTCTTTAATTTAACACCTTTCATTATTAACAAAGTTATCTGTGGTGCTTGTTATTACCTTGAGCACAATTTCCGCTGTGAACACCGAAGTGAAGACTATATCAGCATAGGCCAACACCTGAAAATGTGACATTAGTTGCAATATGAATCTTAATAGAAAATGCATACTTAATACTGACAATATAAATTAAACTTGCATCGTAGCTTAAACATTTAAATTACAATGATGCAGGCGTGCACTTGTTACCTGGTTTCTAAAGGACATGGGGTCGATGGGATCTTCAGCAGCTAGAGACACAGACGACAGGAGGATGAAGAGGAGGATGATGTTGGTGAAAGTCGTTGCATTGATTATACGATGGCAGAGCTTGCGGAACCTGCAATGGTATAATGATATTACGTTTATGAGTATGTTGGGAGAATTTGTGAGATCCCAGACATGAAATACATTTGAAAGGTGACCATAGTAAATGGTGTACTTCTCAATGGCATAGTATCCAGGAGGGGAACGCTTGCAGCACAAAGTTGTAACCATTGGTCAAGCACAAACCTGAAGCCGCGACAACTTGTCTACAGCTTCATTCACACTGTAGAAGCCCTTAGTGTTACCTTTGTTGTCAGTAGGAAAGCTGACTACTAGAGCTAGAAAGATTATTACCGAAGCTCATTGAGATCGTGACATCTTACAAATACCTGGGTGTTCATCTGAACAATAAACT
>NW_011363711.1:0-1720 GCF_000735185.1 Notothenia coriiceps | reverse complement strand
CAACGCGCTCAACTGTTGCGGGGCATGGATCAAAGTGGCCAGTGCCAAACCCAACTTGTTCTGGGTGACCATGCTGGGCCAGGCCGCAAATTCCCTGGCCGAGGTCTTCATCCTCGGGATGCCCTCCCGTCTGGCCTCGGTCTGGTTCGGCGCGGATGAGGTCTCCACCGCCTGCTCCATTGGAGTTTTTGGGAATCAGGTGAGTTGGTGTCATAAACTGTCACTGTGATAGACATCGAATACATCCTGTTTTTATTTTGTTGCAAAACGAAATAAACTATTATTTGATAATAGTTTATTTCCAATTTGGATTACATTGTACTTTGATACCATATATAGGCCTACTGCAATTGTAAACTATCACAAAATCCCGCATTATATTTATTCAAGAACTGTATTCATTCATCGAGTTTTTTTACAGGATGGCTTTGAGACGTTTGAGTCTTACAAAATGGAAATAATATCAGTCCTGTATTATATTTTGGATTTAATTTTCGTGACCAAACGTTCTGGTTAAAGGATGCCGTCTGGTGGCCAGTTATTAACTTACATTTTTTTTGGTGTTATTTCTAACTTTCCTTTTCACCACAAAGTTTGGCTATTTTTAATGTGTGAGGTGTCCCAGATCACAATGGATCCTGCAGAAGGAAAGCTAAAAGAACATTTTAAATGATATCAGTGGCAAATATGGTCAAATTAAATCTATGTCTCATGAAATAACATAATATATGTTGTTTATCTGAACATTACGTATTCAAGCTTTTCACATTGCCTTCATCTTTTACCTTTTAATTCAAATTTTGATTGATTTAGTGTAATCATTTTTCTTTAGGTGTCGATTGGCCATTCAACCCCTATTGATTCCATCCTGAAAATACAAGTACATCATAGCAAACACAAAGGCAGTCACAGTGCAGCCATTGTTCTTATAGGGATTGGATAAGCAGTTTAACTGGGTGATGACTGAGGAGACATTAGCCAAACAAAACTCCTGCTATGAAGTGCAACCTTATATAATCAATTAGATTTGAATTTTGAATAAAAAAGCATTGCCAGTCTGAATGAGCCTTAGCCTATAAAACTAAAACGGGTAAAGAGCAAACCAAACACCAATCTCTCTTCTGGGTTGGCTTTCTATGATCTGTTTACTCTGTGATGACTTAGGTGTGTCCTTCTATAGTCCCTGTCCTTTCTTTTCTCAGCAACTGGGTGGAGAAACACTCGGGTCAGCCTGTGCCTAGTGTGTGTGATAAAAGGATTTCTCAGACAGCTTAAGTATTGAGAGCTTGTGCAGAGCAGGTCGCTCCTTTCCATGCATTTTGAAGTAGTTTCACTGTTTGTAGTCCTAAAAGTGAATGGTGTTTTGACTCACATGGCAAGAGATTTATCATAGATCTTTTTTTTATTGTCACTTTTAATGTGTACATTAGGGGCAGTTCAAAGACCCTTCTAGGTTACTGCTGTGGTGAAAGATTTCATTACATTCCAAGGGCGCACTTTTCACTTAAAGTGGAAAATGGAAGAAAATACGACTGTGTCGAAGGACAGGAGTGCGCTTGATGCGACTGGAAACGGTCCACATTTGGGAGCCGGGGTTCCAGATTCGGCGGAGCAACTTAAATGCAGCATCCCTATCGGTAACGGAGGCTCTGTGGACACCACCCGTTTGTACAAGAAGCGCTGGATGATCGTGTTGCTGTTCAGCGCATACTCCCTGAGC
>NW_011363710.1:70840-102041 GCF_000735185.1 Notothenia coriiceps | reverse complement strand
ACATTGAGGGAACGTTTTATAAAGAACATCTTTAATGTGTTACCCCAAGAGCGTCCAAAACACGTCCTTAGAATGTTGCAGGCAAAACGTTCTACCTTTGTTAACATATCACATGAAAGGAACATTTTATAAAAAAACGTTCTGTCATCTCAGGCCTTAATAACATCCTCAAAACATCCTCTGAATGTTGCAGTTAAAACGTTATGTCTTAGTTAACCTTAAACCTTATAGGAACATTATTTGAACAAATAAACATCCTAAAAAGGTTCTTTGAACATCAGATTTTAATGTTTCTTTAAAACCTTGTTAGAACCAATAGGTAACGTCAGCCAAAGTTGTGAGAACGTTCCCGCTATCTGGGACTGTTGTGATGTCTGTGTTTGCTTCCCCTGTCGCGAGATCGGATCGCTTAGTGATGACACTCTACTTAAATAATCTGTGGAGTCTCATCTTTAATCGGATATATTGTATTTGCAGTTTCGATAAGTAATAAGGGTATCTTTATTTTGAAATCTGTGCTAAAGTGCGATAGCATTTTCTCGCTTATTGCTAATTCAGAGGCTTGGTATTACCCTTGTGTTTTGTTTTGGTAAAAATTGTTTAAATCTTCAGTTAGCTGAGATTCTTCACGTTAATCTGGTGCTACACATTAATAGTCTCATAAATGTTAAGAAGCCCTGAGACACAGTCTCGAAAGAAAACTGTGGGGGGGGGGGGTCCACTGGGGGGACCGCCGTGCTTAAGAGGTTAAAACGATAACAACGCTGCTGAAGGTTAATCCAATGTGTCTGTGTTACTTTTAAATGATTACTCATAATCCATCATTCCATTTTTATGTCAAAAACTGAGATTATTAATTTACCCCTTTTAGAAGTTATAGTCATTTGTTCTGGGAATGTCATTTTCGAGCCTGAGACCTGAAAAACAGGCTCAGGGCTTAACAGGTTAAGCAAAAAACTTCACAGACATGTTTAGTATAGGTATGGCCCTACAATATATTTTTCAAATATAGCATAATGGGTCCACTTTAAGTTAGAGTAGTTGCAATTATTTTACACACATTTCCATTTGTTTAACCTTTCATAAATACCAATTTCCAGAGGATTTGAACCCAACAAATACATGGAGAAAAAAGAGGAAAAACCAGCTGAGGCCTCAAGGGAGTCAAAATCCCAAAGTCACATTCTATAACACAATATGAAAAGTCATTCAGAAGTATCAGATATGAGCAGTAACTCAACGCCTGCAGTGTGAGTTGAGCCTCTTCGGCTGGGATATTAAATCTTCTTTTCACTGGCAGCTAAATGGATGAGTTTGGAGACCCTCACAGCAAACTGTGGACATTCACATTGGTATAGGGTAAAGGAATCAGAAATAATACAAGCCTCAGTGTCCTGTTGTCAAAGGCTGGCTGTAATTATACTTTACATGGATTTACCTCTTAGTGTTTGTTACTGAGGCAATAATAATAATCCAACTCACAAGTTTATCATTACTTTGAGAAAAAAGATTATTAATTTTCCCCTTTTAGAAGTGTATTTATGGTCATTTGTTCTGGAAATGTCATTTTCAAGCCTGAGACCTGAAAAATATTCTTGGGGTCTAGCAGGTTAAATGTTCCGTTTTGAAGCACCTGATGAATGCTTTCTTTTTGACGGCACCATAATCCCATCATCAACAGACAGAGGCAACACACTTGCATATGAATCTGCCAATCAGATCAATCTTTTGCTGAAGAGGGGGGGCCTCCCCGAAATCTGTGAGATTGATTGGTTTTATGATCACTGGCACGTAATGAGTCCAATGAGAACGTTAACACGTTTTATAGCGTTATAACAAATATTTGTTTAGCGAAGACGGAGGTCAGTTCTATTTCGTATAGGCTTCGCCCTCTAACGGCCCGTCTACACTACAGGCATCGAAAAATGCTTTCAACGCTTCGCCCATTCACTTGAATGGGGTGACGAAGAAGATTTTTAATCTTCGCCGAACTGCATTGTGGGGAGCATGGCATGGCTTTGCAAGCATCACGAGCATCTATCGGCATAATGTTCAACTTTTGAGGCTCGATGCTTGGCATCAGTCAATCAAATCCCGTTTATGCAAATCCCGCCAGTGCAAGCGCTAGCCAATCAAACCGCGTGCAAGCTGGGAGAGCCAGACCGCAGTTCATTTCCTCATATTCCAAACAAGATATTACGGTAGCAAATCACCCGGTTCTTTACGACCAGAACTATTTACCGGGATACAAACCGGAGGAACCAGGCATGGAGGGAGGTGGCAGAGACAGTGGGTGAAACTGGTAGGTTTTTCGCCTGTTTGGAGAGTTTATATCGTTTATATCGTTTACTTCGTTTTAACATTGCTATTGCTTTGTATGTCGGGGGCGGGAGATTCATGTGATTGGTTGTTGGTCGCGTTGCTCGCAAAAAATCGCCAAGCTTCAGACACGCCCAGCTTCAAGATTTTTTGATGCCTGTAGTGTAGACGGGCCGTAAGGATTGCACTACTGCTTTTTGCAGATGATGTGGTTCTAATGGCTTCATCGGTCTGCGACCCTTATCACCCACACACAGATGGTTAACCGTTTTAAGGGTACAGAAATGTATGATTCATAAGGAATCTAAAATATTATCATTTATCATCATCAGAAGTGTGTGGGAGTAGAAACTCCCTCTGGAGGGAAGACAGGGATGTTAGCCTTTGCAGACCTTTTACATGCACAGAAACCTATAGAACACACTACAGGAAAGGTAACCCACTTTAAAAGGACTATTTTCTTTCTATTGTATCACTGCTTCTAATTATGGAAGCTTGTGACATCGCAAGACATTTTATGTATCAACTTGTCCAGGAGTAGATGCAGCNACCAACACTATACATTGAAGGGGGTAGCAATAAAGATAACACCATTAAACAGTTAAATAACATAACAGAAATAATATCGATACCAGCGTCCCTAGCAACCACCTTGGTAACAATGAAAACGTTGTGGACACAATTTCCTGAAGTAATCTTCGTAATAACTAGCAAACTAAAGATCATGTACATCCACTGCACACATAATCTGAAATAACAACTCATATTTCTCGCATCAAATGACTTCAAAACGCATTTTAATGGCCAAACTAACTTTAAAATAGGCATTTTCCACCGAGAATAAAACGAAGTTCGGCCATGTTTTTTTTCTTCTGCAGGGAGAAATTTGAAGATCACGTGACATAGACGCCAGCCATTGGAATGAATGGAATGCAGTTGGAGGTCAACCAATCACAGAGCTTGATAACTGATCACGGGGCTTGTCAGACAGAGCACCTGGTGTAGTCCTAAACGATAGCTGGGGATTCTGGGTAGTGTAGTGTCTTCTGCCATCCTTTACTCCGAAAAAAACATTTGTTTTGTAAAATTTCACTTGTTTTGCATCAATCTTGATACAGGGTGCTTATTATATGTTGTACTTTGGATTCCTAAAGCTTTTAGTCTACCTAACCATCATCCAAGGGTAGTTTTCACTATAAGTAAAACATCTTTGTGGACTGACACTATAATTTACAGTGTTTTGCTATGTTCAATCTGAATTTTCTTTAAAATAAAAAACATCTATATTGATTATGACTTTTCTACATCCAACTCACAGGTTTATCATTACTTTGAGAAAAAAGATTATTAATTTTCCCCTTTTAGAAGTGTATTTATGGTCATTTGTTCTGGAAATGTCATTTTCGAGACTGAGACCTGAAAAACAGGCCCATTGCTTAACAGGTTAATAATAATTGTAATCTCCCAGTTATAAACGACATGAATCAAAGATGTGTTGCTGTATTTTAGTGGCAGGAGCTCCAACAAGGCGTGTAGGACAGAGTGAATACATATAGTATACACAGAGATGCTGTATGAGAAACCAATGTGATTTTGGAACATTGAACAATGTAAATGTATTCTAGGAGACCTCAACAATGGAATTATGATCAGTAGAAATGGTCAAGACATTTAAGGAGAGCTCACGAGTGTTTTAGCTGAACTCATACATATTATAGCTAGACTTTAAAGACCATAGGACAAAGACCCTGTCTGTGAAAGAGGTTTTACTTTCAACAAGACTTACACCTCTCCAAGAAAACAAACCCATATAAAACAGGTTTACTTGTCTACATGTTTGGGTTTTGAGCAAAATGCATATTTTAACTGGCTTTATCCTCATGATTGATATGCAAACTTTCTGATGAATGGACATGAATCAAATTCAAAGACAATCCGTCTAATATTGTTGAGATACTTAACTCAAATCTACAATTGAAGGGTCACTTCCATGTGCCTTGTTTGGCTCCCTCAAATATGGGCCTTTTGGTTCCAGACTATAAATGAAGGGATCGCCAAAGTCATGGGGTATATAGTCTTGAAACCATGAATGTCTACAAAATGTTTGACAATCTTTCTAGTAGAAAGGTATTTTTTAGATACAGTAAAGGGAAGACTTTGACTTTCTGGTAGCATCAAAGGAAAAGTCATTCTGATTCATCCTCTGCGGACTACAAATGGTGCTACCAAGTTATATAGATATTCTTCAATAGTTGCAGAGATATCTCAGGCTGGACCAAGGAAGTAGACTTACTGACAATTCCATTAATATACTTTAGGACGAGTCAAAGAATATGTCTGTGATAATTGGCAGCAAAATACTTAAATAGTTTCCTCTGCTACTGGTGCAAATACTGCGTGCAAAGTCATATCATTTTCAGCAGTCTATTCAACATCATATGAAAAAAAACAAATGCCTTCAGAGGTGTACAGCCAGGAATTGGAGCACATTGCCTTTGTCGCGTGACTTCACACCCCAACAAACCACCAAGATTCCCTATTTCATTGTTTGTCAAGATAAGTGAGGCACACCTGTGTTATGAGAAGAAGAACCAAACCGGACCAGACAGGTCAGGAAGCCTCGGTGCATTCCAGTGCAATAAGGACATCTGGGCACTGTGGTGAGCTCCGATAATCGGAGCAGACCTTCAATGTACACATGTGAGAAACATCACAAGGCAGACTGCTTCGCTCTAAGGGAAGGGCTTTTTGGTTGTCAGCAGGGTCTGAATTGTGGGGGCGGCTGTAATCGAAACACACCAGCCATATGTAGACACTGTGCTACCCTTTCCATATGGGATTATTTACACGTCTTCTTTGTTGTTCAAGGATCAAAGAGAAGGAGATCCATATGAGTTGATTTTATGACACATTTTTGCAAATTTGCAGGGGGGAACTTTAAATGCCCTGTAAAACCTGTTCCACAGCATGCAAGACCACCCCATTAAGTCTGCTATCCCACATGAATATAAAGGAAATCTGATTTACCGTATGCTGTAGACGCTGCTACAGAGTGTGAAGGGAATGTGTGTTACTGGAAAGGCGGTGGATGTTAAAGATCCACTTGAAGTACATTCTACATCTACTTCGGAAAATAAAGAAGCTGCACAGGAATCAAAACAAAAGCAGAACACCATACATTTATTGTGGAAAAAAAGCAACATTGTGAAGGAAAAAAGTCTATTCTGGCACATTGTTCATCTTTATATTACAAAAAGGAGGAAAAGGCTACAAATCTCGATAATTTATACAAATACGACATCTTTCAAAAATAAATCTATAATTTAGTAAACGCTCTGTGAACAAGTTTCTGCAATAACCCACCGCTTGAGATCCCTGAGCAGAGACACAGAGTGAAATTTTTTTTTTCCCTTTACATCTTCACTCAAGCAGCTGTTCATAAACACTTTATATACACAGGAGAACTGAGTGAGCTCTTTGACTAAAGGATATGTGAGGTGTGGGGGCGGGAATGAGTGTGAATCGTGATTATCTTCATAAACATATCACTAGTGACCATCACAGTCAATTACAGAGCAGTGTTGACACCATTGTGACTGTAAGTGACATTTATGTAACACATAGATCTAGATGTTATTTGTATCCACCAATAATGAGTCACTCAACTGTAATTGGAACTTTTACCCAATCAATAATCACAAACGTCACATCTGCTATCTTCCTTTTACATGTAAAAAACACAGTGCCAGCTGGTTCTGTTGCTAAGGTAACACAAAGCAATAACTTACTATGTATAAACTAAGGACACAGATATTTGTTGAGGTGTGTGGCCAATAACAAACAAATAATCACAAATACTGTACATAGTCTTACTTTCCGCAAGGTGCCGTCTCACTTGATGTATGCTGATAAACAAACAAACAAATAGATGTTAATTACACATAATATATACAAAAGGAGACCTTAAGACTGAGTTTTGAAAAAATGGGAAATACTTCATGTAACCAGAAGCTCAGATTCCGAGCTTCCACTTTATGTTTGGCTACTTTTTTGCTGCAGGATTTTCTGTATACTGTACACAATGCAGGAATATATTAGGATTCATTTATACAAAACACAATGTAATTAGTTTTATTCCAACAAAAACATAGGCGTTAAAAGATGTTGTCAGACGTGAAATGTCTGAGCATTGCTCTATGATGAATCTCTCAATGAAGGTTTGCACCGGCATTGCTTTTGTATTTGGTTAGAAGAACTTGAATTCAGTTTCAGTTCTGCACACCGGAAAAAGTTTCAGGCGTGTGGTTATAGATTTACCTAAAACTATTGCCTCTTTGTTATTTCCATTCCTAGCTTCATACTGCTGTCATCAAACAAGTTAGCATTCTAACTTGGCTCCCTTGCCAGTACAGAAGAATAAGCAGTAGAATTAAAAATGCCACCGAATGCTACTTAATGCCAGAGGAGATTCAAACCTTTTTTTATTCATTAAGGCATTACAATTTGAAAGGAGTCCCAATTCCTTTGCTTTTGAATTTTCCTGCCAAAACATACAGTACTGTATTTGACAAAGTCCAGCCTTTGTGAGGTTTTTCAAGGCTACCGTTGTGCTGCAATGGCTAAGAAATAAAAAATCCCTTTTTCAAGTTTTCACCAAATAATAGGACATCCTCAACAAATGGTTTGGAGTGATTTTGCTACTTTAATACCTTCAAGAGAAACTTACTGTATAACCAATTGAGGATAGAATTTTAGTTTTTTGTGACTTCATATGGTGATTTTGGATGGTGTCCAAATTCTTTATCTAAATATAGATGGTAAAAGCAGTGTGCTGAGATTGTTATGTTATCTCACACTGCTTTGAGACAATATTCCCAGCCCTTTAAACTGCAACTGGTTATTTAAAAAACCCTTATTCATCACAAATGTTGAAGGATGTACCTACTTTAACTTCAAGTTCAAGTGCTCTGGTTATAAAGTATAAGAGAAAACAAACAAACACACACGTGGTTCCTGTGAAAGAACTCAATTTGAGAAAGTTCTAGAGTCCAAACACCATGTATTGCCGGCCAAACTGTGAGCAATGCTTCTGAGGAGAGCCACTGGCCTGAGGTGTACGCAGAGCTCAGGAGTTATTAGGAGGGCTGGGCGCCACAGTCATGGCCTCTCTGAGCCAACTTCCTCCCTGAGTCTATTCTGTCTTTCCTGGATGAACAGAGCGAATAAGGATCATGTAGGCTGTCCTTTCCCCCAGGTCTGGCGTGCAGATGGCAGGTGGGCTGGCAGGGGGAGCTCAGGGGCTCATGGTCCTCAGGCCTTGTTTCTCCATTATGTTCCACAGCTTACGCAAGTTGGACTGGGTGATGGTGTCATCCGGTTTCAGTTCAAGTGCTCGGAGGTAATTGGCTTCAGCCTGTTGCAGCTTTCCGTTGAGGTGGAGGATCGCCCCCAGGTTCATCAAGGCAGCAGGATACTGAAACCAAAAATAAGCCATTTTAGGACACATAAGAGTAGCCTAAAGCTTTGTTCCCAAGTTACACTTTTGGTTTCCAGGACACCTTCCATGTTATTGAGACATAGGTTCAGTTACTATAAACACAGTGAGTCAGCTGCTAAGACATAGCAAGAGTAAGCTGACTGGAATTTAATCATCACTAACTGTCTGTTTAGAGTTGACTTTTGCATTTAATATCAGAGGCTTTGAGTTGATGAGATGAATAATACTAATTAAGTCTAACTAATCACACTTTGTGGGTATACATAGCTCAACAGGGAACTTGATATGACCAGAATCGTTTAATATACAATGAATTGTTGTCTGGGCACTGGGATCCTAACAGACAAACATTAAACAGATGTTACTTCTTTAAACAGTTTAAAATATAAATCTTATTAAATGAAAACAAGGAAGATGACACAGTGGATGACTCCATCAAGTTATAGAATAAACAGTTATCGTTTTCCTTTTAAATCACCCTAAAAGAATGATTGGTCATCCTGTGACACTATAGAGCAGACCCTAGCACGTCATTTGTTCCCGTTTGTCTGATCGCACAGAATGTGGTGCAGTGTTTGGAGTTTGGTAACCATAACTTGCGTGTCACTGTGTCTTGTCTGTGGCCACATATGTCACCAGGACCAACAAGTGCTTTGAAGTGGGCATAGATGAATATACTGTAAATAACCAGTGGTGCCAAGGGGCAGTGCGACGGGCGGGTGAGTCATGAGGACATAAGTACAGGAAGAGTATCCAGGGTGCAATCACGGTAAGACTGTGAAGGATCCAAGCCAAGGGAGGGGCCACATCTGATCTCCATTTTAGTTAGAAGTGTGGAAAAGATGTCAAATTCCGTCGCAAAGCTACTGTTTTACTGCTCGAGACTATTGTGATTTTGGTGATTGCTTTCCTAGGAAACAAGGAATGTTCAAATAAAACAGGCTTAGTTTAAATGACCAATCATGTGCTTTTATTGCCTTGTTTGTGACTTTTTCTCATAAAATTATCACCTCATACGTCTCTGTCACATGGAATGGCACATGATTATAGCATCTTGACATTTACTATACCACAAGCCTAAACCTTAATTTATTCTCTTGGCCTTTAACTTATCAAGATTAATTCCAAGAGAAACGCTCTTGAATGAGAGAATAGTGCTTTTCTATAAATGTTATGAGAAATCTGTGGTATGTTCTGAGAAATGTGAACCATTCACAACAACAGCAGTGCTGCAGTAAAACCGTTATGACTTCCTGATAAGACTATATAGCTGTACTGTGCTGAGAGAGTAATGGTAATCTGACATGATGGTTGTTGGTTGGGCAGGCCTTTTATAAAAAGGCCAAATTAAACCATTTCATTTGCTGAGGCAACAGGCAGAAAAGTGAAAAGACTAACAAAATGATTGGAGCTTGTATTAGTGTACCAGATGTGATGGCAATCCATTTGATAGTTGTCAAGACATTCAACGTCTGGAGCTAGATAACAAGTCAAGGGATCAGTAGACATTAGGAAACATCTTACCAAATGTTGTGCCTATCCTCCATACATTACAAGTTGCAACATTTCAAAGAGGAGCAGGACATTTTTAGCCTTAGGGGCACTAGCACTACAGAAAGTGAATGGTTACTACAAAGCTTCATTTCATGGCATTCTATTGCCATCAAGACATTTAACTAAAACAGGAAAGTGTAAACCTTGTATTGGCACTTCGAAAAAGTAAAGAGATCACCAAAGTTGGTAGGATGTATCCTCTGAGGACTATGAATATTTGAAAAGAATATCGTGGCAATCACTCCAATAATTGCTGAGGTATTTTTGAAAAAAGTTAAAAATGCAACTGCTTGACTGATAAATACATATTCAGAGACTACTAGTCATGTATTTTTCTTTACAAATCAATATATGATGAATAAACTACTAACATATCTGAACAATTCAAATCATGTTTTTTTGCAAAAACAAGGAAATGCAATCCTCACGACAAACAACCACGTTTGGTCATTTGAAGGTAAACACGTTTTAGAATCCTAAGAGTAGGTATATCATGGTGAGTTCAAGTTTAGATTCTGCATATCAATGGTTAAGTTATCCATGTATTGAGAATTCCTTTCAGATAGGTAACCAAACACAGTCGGAGAGTTTATGGCCATTTATCTTTCCCTGTCCGCACTGTAGGTTGTGTGAACTGCCCTCCACTCAACTCTTGTCTCACAAAACTCTCAAAACATCGCTGTGTTTTTCCAGTGTCAAGCTTGGATGAGTGATACTCCATGCATGAGAATTTCAATGGGAACAATATGTCCAATAGCATAACTTTTCTCATAGGGAGAATTACATTGGCGAATAAATCAAAGAGACTCTGTAATAATTCTGTTTCTCCTTAGAGAGGAGCCACTTTTCCCCACTACACATATAAAACATGCTTCACATGCCTTGGCCAAAGTAAAGGCATGACCAACACTTCTACGGCTGCTTACTGACTGCAAATATGCACCATTAAAGTTAGCAGATACCCATTCCCTACACTCGCTTTATATTGTGTAATTACATTAATCCCTATAGCAAAACACCAGTTTCTCTCTGTGCAACAATTAATGTCCAGAGGAGCAGCCAGAGCTCTTGACTTTAATGGTCGGGGTAATTCTGAGGCTGTTTGCGCAGTAAATTACCTTCTGTTTGACCCACCGCTTGAAGGTCAAACCACAAAATAAAGCAGGGGGATCAATTTGCAAGTTAGGGGATTTTAACCACACAGAATAGAGCTAGCCAACGTATATAACTGTTTATACATATGGACATGGTTGGAAGTGACAGTGAAGGGGCCACACACAGAGACTGTACCCACAACATCTAGGTGAAAAGTGGGTGTATATGTGCAAATTGGTGTTAAGGCCATTTTGTGGTGTTGGTGAGGATCGAGTGAATTGCAATTATTCCAAAACCTCAATCAAGGGCGCAGGTTTGGGTTCAGAAGTCGTGGGACATTATGATTAATTCATTGTTGATCATAATACATTAAGATAAAAAATAATCTTAATATTACAACGCATTCCCCAGCCTATATTTGTTTTGATTTATTTTGTGTAAATATTCCTATATTGATATACTATTACATTATTTAAAAAATGTTGGACAGAAAATCGAAAATGTAAACTACCTTGGAACTCAATAACTGATTTATATATTTTAAGGAGCTCTGTCTTTTACTGCATTATCTTTCATTTTGAAGTCTTTTTAGTATAAATATTTATAAAGCACATTTGTTTTTACCCACAATGTAGAATTAGTTGTGGGAATATTTCCAGGCTGACAAATGTCTGCAGTAATTTACACAGGCTGCATTTGGCCCAAGCATTAACCAAGAAGGTAGGACAGCTTGCAATTTGCCTGAGATGCCAAATCCAGGGCAAAGGAAGTCTGAAAACCACTCGCTACTGCTTATAAGCTTCAATGCTGTGAGCGCAATCAAGTGCCTCTAAGTTGACATTTTTAAATTCAGTTTTTCCCTATCTGGATTTGGCGGTTGTACAGTAAGAAAATTCAATTTGAATTCAGGGGAACATGGCTCCGTGGAAACCACGCCCTTGGCCTCAGTCACTTCCTAAGATGTCAGTTCACAAGGCAATATGACTCAGAATAAATGTTAATGAAAGTATGCTATAGGTCAACTAATATCTTGCTTGCCATGGGGGGGAAATCGCAATGACGATTCAAGCTTTTACTATTATGTATTTTAGGTGACAACAACATAGTAAAAGTGTTTTCACATAATACAAATAATTTACATTTTTAATTTTGATGGAAAGGACCATGGGGAGCACACATTTTCCTTTTTTTTAAATTTATTTTTGCCTAAAGAGTCTGTCCAAGTTCCAGAATATAGTAGGTTTCATATTGATGAGATGTTGGCAGGTATGTGTTACCACAATCCTTTGTAGAAAATCTATTGCTTTTCCCCTTAGTGAAGCTCAAAATATATTTTCTTCTCGGCCCATGTAGGACTTATCAATTCCCGAGTTAAGTTTCCAACTTCCACTCTCCCTAGAGGCTCCCACCTTTCTCCCCTATTTCTTATATATCCAAGACTTTTGTGATTTATAACCCTCCTCTTGCATTCTTCCTCACCCTTGCCACACTTGCAGCACTCTGCAAAATGTTCCCTTGTCTAAAGCTTTCATTTTTTCCTCATTTCCTGCTGCTCTGCAACCTCTCTGCCTGAGTACCCTTCCTAAAACTGGCATGAAGCAGCAGAGGCCTGGCCAGATGTGGAGCATATTAGCCTAGACCGTAAAGCAACATATGCTTTAAAGGCTGGGAGAGTAAAAAGGTTGTGGAATGACCTGACCATAATGACTTTAGATTGGCATGTAGGTTAAGAATATCCAAAAGGAATGGGAGAAGGGCGGGTGTCATAGGGTGCAGAGAACGACAAAGAAAAGCAGACTTCCTCTGGGATTTAGCTCGTCTAGATAGAAGGAATTGTAGGGCTAAGGGACTAAACCCTTTCAATGGAGGGAATTGTCCTCTCTTACTATGAGAGAGCAAACATATGTGCTTAATATAAAACACCAGTGCCTTTGGAGAGTGAACACTAAAGCCGCAGTAAAGCATGACACGACAAATGAAGATGGACAGGGTACATGGCTTGAGTCAAGTCGCATCGGAAAGAACAAAGGATAATGGTAAGAAAGATGGATGAAGATGCTAAATTATAATTGCGCCTCAGCTGTAAACAATACGAATGGCAAACGGCATCCAAGCAAGAGGGACCAAGTAGGGGCGAAAAAAAGAGCCTCTGTATTTGGATGTGGACATCGAATGCGTGTTTGTACGATGACATGTAGAAATGACATGGATCTGGCTCTGTAAAGAACTTTAAGGAACACAAAGATCCTCAGTTTATTTTTATAAAAGTATATTAGGGGGAGGGGCACTCCTCGCAATAACGCCCACTGTCTGTGTGTCCAGCAATAGTGTAAGCCCAGATTGGTGACCTAAGTTTATGCTGCCTCTCGCCCATTGACTGCTACGACCCTTACAGAAAAGCGGGGAATGGAAAATGAATGGATGACAAAAGCATAAGAAAACAAGACTATATCTTAAGTTGTTGGAAGAACACCCACATCATTTAAGATCTCAAAACCTTTATTTATAAACAGAAAATAATAATGAGAAGTGTTCATATTACATTATGAGGAGTACATGTAACTTTTAAAGGAGAATTTGAGGAACAACTTCCGTAACCTCTATGGATGTCTTGCATTATTTATGTATGATATGAACTATAGCAATAGAAAAACAATATGCTCCCTACATCTGGGCTTAATTTGATTTAAAAAATTTAAAAAAGTTGAACTCCACATTGGAACTGAAAACACACAGCTCAGTTTCATGGTTTCTGTGTAAATCCCACATTTTATCCTTTTGTTATACACACGTTTTTGTTAGTCAGTGTTTGTATATATTATACTGGAGCTTGTGTGCTAGCATAACCAAACTGTATTGTCTGTATAACAGTGTCCAGATATATTTTGATAATTAATCCTGAAATGATTCCTTCTAATCAAGACGCAGGAACAAACAGGGTGACCACATGGAAAACATATTTTTCTCCCTACGTGGCTCTCACTTAAACAACTCTACCCCTCCTGCCAAAGCTCTCAAAGACTGAACCCCATTCATTTTCAAGATGTCAGAGTCCCCTGACAGAGTGTTGTTATCATTATTCTTTTCAATCTACTTACCCTGTCCTGTCCTTTGAAGCCAGTGATGGATGCTATACAAACAAACCTCTGAACTTAGTGAAAACCTAGCCCTCATTTTTCTGGGACCCACTGACAATGAAGACCGTTGTGACAAGGCAGACCGGGCAGTCATGATATTGGAAAGCCACCCAGACTGTGATTGCACACTGTCAATCAGGGGATGATTAGCTAGTTGTGGTTGTACTCACGTTGGGTCTCAGGCTCGCTGCTTGTCCGTAATACTTCTCGGCTGCCTCGTTTAGGCTGGCTTGTCTGCGAAGGGAAAACAGAGAGAGGCGGTCATTACTCATCTTTATTGCTCCTGGCTTCGGATGAGGCCTTGAACCCCGGCATGTTTACTGGCACTCATGGGTCACTGAGAAAATAACAGGAGGGAAGAGCGTGAGGAATTGGAAAAGCCGATCCAATCGACTATAGGTTTCTCGAACGATAGCATCTTTCACTTGATAACATCTGTGCTGAAGAGTGCACAGCCAGCACTTTCTGATTTAATTGGAACTTGAGGTCAGGACATTTGGCTTAATGGGTACTTGAAGAAAACTCATCAACAAACCAAGGCTGGTTTGAGATTTGACTTGCTGGATGGATGCTGTGACTCTAAAGGAAGGCAAACAGCGTGCGAACACAAAGTCATTTAATCAAATTACAATAACAACTAGGACAACAGAGTAGATAGAGCAGATGCACCAAAATGTGCTGCATATGCCACACTGCGACAAAAAGGTATTATAGACAGATGGCTTATCGGCATGAGTCCCTGGAACCAGAAATATATCGTTCACGAGGACATAAAACCTGCAGTCAAGACAGGATGTCCTATATTATGCTTTTTATCTTCCTTCATAATCCCCTGCTCGGCCTACTGTTATACAAAAACCTGTAGCTCCTCTGTCAAAACAAGGCCTTTCCTGTGTTTAATACTTTGTTATCTCAGACATCACCTTTATGGTCTACAGTACATCTGCATGCTTCTCACTGATGGTAACAATTGCAAACTATTTAACTCTGACAAAGTCAAGGACAGAGTCAACAGCGGCTGGCTGTGGAGCCCCTTAAGTCGTAATGATCAAAGGAAGCCAGGCTGTTGGAAACGCAGTTTCATTTAGGCTGTCGCGGTCTATTAAGGGATCATCATCCATATGGCTCCAGATAAAAGGCAATTTTTTTCTTTAGGATTACAAGACTGGTGGCCTAACTAAACATATAGTATTTATGTTTGGTTCAAAAGAAACCTACTTTTGTGAATTAACGTTTACTTCTACTTATTCTACCTTTTGTTATTCTTCACTGATCAATGAGGAGGCGATTACTCTTTTTCAGTTACATCCAGCATGGTTAGGTTTTTATAGCTTGAATGTAGCCTGGAAACAATTTTTTGGGGTCTTATTTCAAACATATATTTTCAGTCAACCAGGAGTCAAGGGTGACCCTAGAAACAGACATTTAAAACTAATTGCTAAACCAGTAATGGGCATTTATCCTTACCCAAGAAATCAAAGTTATTGGTAAGTGAGGAAAAAAACAAAACCTGAAGTCTAAAGCCATGAACAGCTCTGTATGACTAATGATTCGTTCCAGACAACTCTGAACGTGGACATATCCAACATCTGAAGTCACACAACAGAGGAAGACATCAAACCATTAACTTAAAAGGCAACATAAAGTATATTTGCCTGTATTTAATTTTGTATTACATTTTTTTAAATACGACCATACAGTAATACACGTTCTACATGTGTATAGTCGAAATATGTCAAAAGATGTCGTCAATTGTACGTAGCTGATTAGAGTAAACACTATGTGAAAGTTATCTTCTCTGCACAAAATGTATTGGGGAAAATGTTATGTCAAAGTCCCAAAAAGTTTGATTGTGTGTACAGTTGCCAATAAACATCAGTTTGACATGGTCATTTTGCGTCTTGCAGTTGAAAAGCTTGGAGGTTTAAAGTTAGACATTTCAAATGGGAAAAACTTAGACCTCCAAGTTTTCTGGAACAACATCAGGGACAACAACATGCTAACATGCTCAAAAGGAAATGCTAACATGCTGTTTTTTTTAGCAGGTATACTATTTACCAGGTTTGCCATCTATAGGCAGTGTGTTGCATGCTAAGCCTAGCTACTTAGCGCTAAATAAAAAGCTCAGTTGAGACTGATTTAAGGTTTTTTTTGTTGAAACAGTTCACTCAAAACCACATAACATCAATGTGGGACCTAAATCAGGAGCCCACCAAAGCCAATAGGATTCAGCAGTTATTTATCTTATAGTTGTTTCGATATTTCAGTCTGTGACCTAAGTGGTGGACCAACCAACACTGCCATAGTCCGAGCATTATGTATTTATTTCAACAAGGACCATGCATACAAATACATTAATCTCAGAAAAGGGAAGATTTGAATGTGCATATATTACTATTATGTCATGCTGTCATGACTAAAACACAATTTATTTTGTGTAATTTAGATCCTTAAGGACTTATCCTATATGGAATCATGTTGCATACTTCAGAAAAACAATAAGAAAATGCCACTGCTGTTTAATTACATAAGTACAACTGAATTCTTCCTGATCTATTCCAAGAAAAAAAATTTACATTCCAAAGGCGACCCTGACACAGACTTGAGTTTCTGAATTTGTCCTAAAATTATAAATGGTGGCTCCACATCCAACCACAACTGTATGCTTGCCAGCATAATATTTAGAAAGCATAATCTTCAGAGTAGAAAAAAAAGCAAAAATCTAATAATATAATATAATTATCACATTTGTAAACATCATCAGAGGAGAACTGGAGAGCTGCCACAGAAGAGGCAGCGCGACCTCATACTGCTGTCTGACTGCGGGTTCTGTGAGGGCAGAAGACAAAGGAGGCCAAGTATGTAAACCACTGCTTCATTTGAAACCCGAAGAACAGTCAGTGTAAGGCTCCAAGAGCACAAGAATCAAGAAAAGGACGGGAAAATGGAGTAGGAATGAAAAAAACAAATCTCCCAGGAAAAAATTCTCCAGCATTTTTCAAATCAGCAACTCAACCGCTGATCTTTTTACCCTGACATCTTGTTGTCTGGATGGTTCATAAACCCCAGACAGGGACAAATCACAGCACTGACAGTATTGCTCATAAGCGTGACATTGTTGGATACTAATGACTGAATGAACAAATTGCGTTTTCAGCAACAGCCAGAAACCACAGCCGTCCCATCTGTCTCCAGCACAGAAGAACATTTATTTCTGGGTAAGCATGCTACACTAAACACAGAAATCTTCCCTAAGGGTTGTACTGTATGTGCAGTAAATCTAATGTAACCTGTTACCAATAAACCCCTCCTATTACCATTATAGGTTAACAATTTAAACCAATTTATTTGATTTTGGAATAAGAACAGCCAACTATGCACAAATTGGCATACCTAACATCATGACATGTTAGTAATACACAAAGTATTATGTTATTGTATAAGACACATGGTTTGAATATTAATCTGTGAGGTGAACTATGAGTGTTTCCTTAAGGGATTCATTTTCCCCTCGCTCTCTGTGAATATGCAGAATTAACATCTTTACTGCATAATGTTTCAATGTAATTTTTTGGCTTTGAATTAGATTTTTTGTCAAGAGGCACATTTTTCAAAGAAGGCAGAAGATAATTATTAGTTGGGAAACAAAACTGACAAAAAAAACAAGGGCCCAGTGGGGCAATAAAAGACATTTGCCTGTCTGAGTGTCTGGCCCTCCTTTTAATCTCTTCCTTTCCCCCGTGTAGATTCACTTGTATCCTCACCAACCGAGGGCCTTTCCACGTTAGCGTCCAAGACAAACACATAAAGAACATGAGCTGTGGAGAAGTGGGACCCCATGCCAAGCAGGCGGAGAACAGTTCAGCGGAGCACAGCTTGAAGCTCTTTTTAGCTGCCAGGGGTCCAGACCCTGGAAGAGACTCTCAATGCTGAAAGCTGCTGGTGGTGAAGATCTAGCGTGATGGGACTGGTGTGGTGAAGAGCAATAAAGCAGCTGGGTCTTACATAGGTTCTATGAAAGTCTTACATAGAGCTATGGAGCAACGTTCTGCTATAGAGTAATGCAGTTCCAAACTTTGGTGACTCAGGACATGAATGAAGGGTCTTTCATGAACAGTTAGACATCTTAGAGCATGGGGCAATATTGCTGCAGTCAGAAACTCTAGATTTAACTGACTTGGAATTACAGAGCCAATAAAAGGCTAACGAAAGCAGTTTTTCTGACTTGGTTGCTTGTAATTTCTTCCCAAAAACCTGTATAACACATTACAGGAAAGGGAAACCCCACAAATCATAATACAGCCCCTTTTTAATTCTCTATGTGTAATCAATTTGACTGCCTTTTGGTACAATGTCCTCTCATCCTCTACGAAACAGAGAAACGTCCCATGTTGCAGTATTGACAAGTCTCTCTGACCAATCAGTGCTCTGCAGTGTTTTGATTCTACCTTCTAGTGTTGATTTAGCTCGCTTCGAACAGGAAGTACCACAAAAAGCACCAGGTATAGCCACAACTGTTTCTAATGAAAAACCAAAAGATTTGAGTGAAGTAGAGCTGAGCCGTACCATGCAGTAGAAATGCGGTTTAAGCTAACCGGCCCCTGGCTTTGGCTTCATGAGAATGGTATCTAGTTTCTTCCCCTAACTCTCAGCAAGAACGAAAGTTAAAAGAACTGCTCTTGATGTGTTTTAAAAAGGGAATCTCTAAACTTTGGTAGGTTTATTCAGTCAGTGGGGCAGCATACTGTAAGCTGGCACATGACAGTATTTACACATTTCCAATCATGGCTTGAGTTCAGAAACACAACAGCTTGTGGGCTGCTAAAGATTTAGCGCTCAAGCTCATCATCTGAACCTTGCACTAATTCGGAAACAGACTTTCAAGTATGAGCCAGGACAGGCAGAGAGAGAGAGAGAGAGAGGGTTATAGAGAGAGCATATGAAGACCCATAGCTGCACAGCACGCAAAGGCAAACCAGCAGCTCTCAGGCTGGCAGTGCAGCAAGAAAAGAGGATTACAAAGTACAGCCAAGTAAATCACACTGGCTGTGGAGTAGTGTAAGCCCTGGATAAACCGTGCAGACAGTAGACCTCCCTCTCTCATACAGTACACAGCCTCCTTTCTACTCAGCCGTGGAAAACCAAGGCCCACCCATCTCTTCCTTGAATTATATACATACTGTGTCTCTGTGTCTGTGCAGGATCCTAACAGAAAGTAATTCCCATCAAACACTCACCTGAGCATATGGGCCGCACTGAAGACCACATCAAACTCCCCGCTGTCCAGGCGCGCGGCTTTCTCTGCCATCTCCGCCGCTTCCAGGAGCCGAGACTCTTCCAACAAAAACTGACCTGGCAGGGCAGGAGAGAGAACGGCAGCGCTGTTAAAACACTGAGGGATCCCCACATAGGCTCAGAGGGATACACAGTCTGCCAGTGTTGCCTTTGGCCCTAAGAGAGGGACAGCCTGGTCTGCTCCTGAAATAATACGCTGAAACACAAGATATGAGAGCAACACACCACCGCTCTGTGGCCATCTCTCAGACCCATTTGTTCAGACTAACCAACCTTGATGGATCTGTTTCCTTAAGATGGAAATGTTCCTCGCGGAAGGTTTCGCGTCTTATTACGGGTGCGGCTAGAGTTGGAGTTGTTGGAGCCTGACAAGGCCGTGAACCGAAGGTGGACCCCTTGGTAAGGGCCAGGTTTAAAGAGGAATTAATACCCTGTTGACTTAGCTTAGCCCCACTACTGTACCAAGATGCTAAACCACTATGTGAACCTTAGCATATTTTCCTTAATAACCGTGGATGAAATTGAAGCCGTGAGTCCAGGCCTGAGGTGAGGAACAGATGTAAAGGGAGACTTAGTGTAAAACAGCTCCAGGTTACAAACACCTCCACTGTTATGGAGGTTTATGATCAATCAAAGCACAGCTACGGGTAATAAAGGAAAGATGGTCTCTGCATCAATAAATGGCAGTGTCATGCTATATTCCTTTAATACATTCAAAGTTGTGTATGCAGTCTTTTATCATGTAAATGTCACAGTGTGACTTTTTAAGAGTATTGCAAGATCTATCTTTGTAGAAGAACCAGTTCCAGGTATGTGGGAAACTTGAGCTTTGACTTGTTTAGTTTGTTTCTGGTCAATTACATAAAAAACGAGTGTTAAAATAGTTAAATTACACATTTCCAACACTACATAAATGGCTAAATAGGCTAGCAAATGTAATTCCAATTTTTGTTCACATCAAAATTGATTTACAATATTAATCGATTTTCTTTCTAAACAAGAAACTTTGCCTACAGAACAAAAATACATGATTAACTTTCAACAACTTTACTTATTTCAATATAAACTAATAATGCCTCTGGAGAAAATGTATTGTCTACTATTTTACTTTTATACGTTTTACTATTAACTACTGTATGTGGATCAAGATGTGCAACTCGATTTTGACAGAATAACAACTGGTGACTTCTAGAATTGTGTGAGTAACATTCTGTTTTTAGACTTCTCTGTTTCAGTGTGTGTACTCTGTATAAATGCTCTGTAGTTGATCTGACTGAAATTGTGATTTTAAATCTCATATCCCTTCAAACCTCCTTCAAACTATCGCTCCTGATATTCTACCGTTTCTCACCCATTTCATCAACACTTCTCTAACTTCTGGTCACTTTCCAAACAGTCTCAAGGAGGCAAGAGTAAACCCTCTCCTAAAGAAACCCACTCTCAACCCATCTGATGTTATAAACTACAGGCCTGTCTCTCTCCTCCCGTTCCTGTCTAAAACACTTGAACGCGCTGTCTTTAAAAAACTCTCCTGTTATCTCCATCAGAACAACCTTCTGGATCCGCACCAGTCTGGTTTCAAGGCAGGTCACTCAACAGAAACTGCCCTCCTTGCTGTCATTGAGGAACTGCACACTGCTAAAGCAGCATCCCTCTCCTCTGTCATCATCCTTTTGGACCTGTCTGCTGCATTCGATACAGTGAATCATCAGATCCTCCTTCGCACTTTCCAAGAACTTGGAGTTTCAGGCTCTGCACTTTCCCTCCTCACCTCATACCTCAAAGACCGCACCTACAGGGTAACTTGGAGAGGGTCCGAGTCCGACCCTTGTCAATTAACTACAGGGGTCCCTTAGGGCTCTGTTCTTGGTCCACTCCTCTTCTCCTTGTACACAAACTCGCTCGGGTCTGTCATTAGCCCGCATGGTTTTTCATACCACTGCTACGCTGACGACACCCAACTAATTCTGTCCTTTCCCCGCTCAGAGACCCAGGTCGTCGCACGCATCTCTGCTTGTCTAGCTGACATCTCTCAGTGGATGTCTGCTCACCACCTCAAGCTCAACCTTGACAAGACTGAACTGCTTTTCCTTCCGGGAAAAGATTGTCCCACTCTTGACCTAACAATCAACATCGGCACCTCTGTTGTTCCCCGACTCAGACTGCAAGGATCTAGGTGTGACCCTAGATAACAAACTGTCCTTCACTGACAAACATAGCTGCTACAACCCGCTGCTGCAGATACACGCTTTACAACATCAGGAGGATACGTCCCCAGCTGACCCAGAAACAGCGCAGGTTCTGGTCCAGGCTCTCGTCATCTCACGCCTAGACTACTGCAACTCCCTCCTGGCTGGTCTACCTGCATGTGCCATCCGACCTCTGCAGCTCATCCAGAATGCAGCGGCTCGTTTGGTCTTCAACCTTCCTAAATTCTTCCACACCACGCCGCTCCTCCGCTCCCTTCACTGGCTTCCAGTAACTGCTAGAATCCACTTCAAGACAATGGTACTTGCGTACCATGCTGCGAATGGATCTGGCCCTTCCTACATCCAGGACATGGTTAAACCGTACACCCCAGCACGTGCACTCCGCTCTGCATCAGCCAAACAGCTCGCTGCACCCTCACTGCAAGGGGGACCCAAGTTCCCATCAGCAAAAACACGTGGGTTTGCTATCCTGGCTCCAAAATGGTGGAATGAGCTCCCCATTGACATCAGGACAGCAGAAAGCTTACACATCTTCCGGCGCAGACTGAAAACTCATCTCTTTCGACTCCACTTCGAGCGATAGAACTATTAACAGAGCACTTGTATACTAATAAAGGACTGGCTTATCTAAAGCCAGTTGAGTAGCACTTGAAATGTTTTAGCTCTATGAAACCTGATGTACTTATATGATTCTGTTTTCTTCAAGTTTGTACTTTGTTGGTCGAACGCACTTATTGTAAGTCGCTTTGGATAAAAGCGTCAGCTAAATGCAATGTAATGTAAAAAGATCATAGAGGTTGTGGTTGTTCTGTTTACCTTAGTTAAACTAAAAATGTGATTTTCATTTTAAAAAATTGTCCGTAACCATTCATTCAAAAATAACTGACAATTGATTGGCCAGCTCTAATGGTAAACATCCTTTTTTCGTGTTTTTATTGTGCTACACTGTTTAATGTATAAAGCTGTAAACCACTAGCACCCAGCTCGCAGTAAAACATTTTGTGAAAGATACTCCTTGAGCCTCAGCCAAGAGGAAATGTCCATCTACAGTATATCCTGTTCTTTGCCTCTGCAATGACACTTTGTTTATGTGGATCAATACAAATCCTCTAATTTTCGTTCTTAACCTTTAAAGCTGACAACTTATACACGTTTACGAAAATGCAAAAACCCACCAATAATCCGGTGCATTGATGTCGAGCTGACACATCACTTCATCATAGACAGGTTAGGTTTAAAAGACTTTAAAATGAAGGAAGTATTTAACTTATCAGCTCATTCCAACACAACCTCACTGTGGCAGTGATTGGATCTGAAAGGTTACAGTGCCATGAGTTACATGTAAATAATGGAAGACAATAGAGACGCCGTAATTGTCACGATCTTCATTTGTTTCTATCCTCCACCTGACACTGTAGCTGATTATGGGAAGGTGTATCACACACCACTGTTGAACAACAACAAGCCAAGGTGTGGAAGTTCCTGCCTTTGTGCTCACACGTGCAGCGTGTATGTGTTGATTTGAAGAATATAATATTTGAGAATGTAAGAATAATGGCAGGATATGTCAAATCAAAGTAGTAAAAATGAATCTGTGCTTACCATAATGCATGTAGCAGTTGCCTTTTGTGGGATCGAGTTGGATGGCCTTCAGGAAGTACCTCTCCGCTTCTGTTTTCTGGCCCTGAGAGAGACGGATTAAACACTGTCATTATTTTTTCAACTGCTCCTCAAAACTACTCATTATAAAAATACCGCAAGAACTCAACAGCCAAAATACCTTTGTGTATACCCAATGTCCCTCTCCAAACCACAGACCTACTTTAACAATATATATTAATAAATTAACACGTAACACATCGACCGCGAGTGTTATTCTTTTAAGCTCATGTGTCCTCCTGTCAGAGTACACACTGTCATGCTTGGCACAGCAGACCAAGCGGGTCAAAGGCTTGTTCATTACACACTTTTATCTGTGCAAATTACACTTCCAGAGGATAACCACAGCCTGCCAGTGTGTGTGGCCTGGCTGCTGTGAAACAAGACTGAGGTCAGCGGGTGGAATCGAAGTGAGAGGGTGGAAAAGAGAGGAGAGGGACTACAACGGTGAAGGCTGTCATACATCTATAGGGATCTTTAGGTTCACACAAACACAGAGCTGGAGGGCACACACAGAGGTTTTTAATCTGTGTGTTGTTCCAGGCTTTTGAGAGATGGACAAATCCATTCTCTGAGGGTAAGCATCACTGAAGCCCTGTGGACTTTCTGAATTCCCTCAGCTCCTTTAGACTGTGACACGTAACCAATCACAGCTCAAAGTGAACACTGCAGCTGGCCAATAGTGTGCCAGCTGGGACTTGGACACGTCCCTGCTCTCCGATGGGCCCCAGATGCCATCTGATCAACAATTAACAATGTGTACTCATCTGTAAAGCCTGATGTGTGTTAGCATTAACTATGCAGTCATTAGTGTGCGTTTCACTAACATATTTACCTCTGCATGAATAAAACATAAATTATTAAATTGGAGTTGTGCCAAGTCTATAAAGGCTTTAGGTTAAAACAAAATCATCAGATATGATAGTTGTGGATATTACTAGCTGAACAACAGAAATGTTTTCGTGGCTTCAAATTGAAATTATGAGACCTATAATATGGCTTTACTTTTATTCAACGACTGGAAGTCAAATGTAAACATTATTTTAGAAATGGAAAATAAAAATCTATGAAAATAAAAATCTATGGAATTAGAAATTAAGACAAATAATATTTGAAACAGTGGAATACTTTGATTGGAAATAAGGCTCAAAATGAAATGTTATTGAAAGATGTATATGCAATTGGGTTTGTGTTTAGCTATGTACTGATACAGTATGTATGTATTTGTATATGTTTCTAAGAAGGATTAAATATATATGGTATGTGTCTATATATATATGTGCACCATCAAACTAGCCTAGTTTATTTGCTGAATTATTCTCTATATATTTTACGTTATACGTATATTATATGTATGAACAAACCCATACAGTATCTAAGCAAAGGTATATTCATTTTAAACCCTAGATAAATATAAAAGATGAATTAGAATTAAATAAATATTGCATTAAACAGAAAAAATAAGGTATATAAACCCTGGGAAATACAGCAAATTGCTTCAGTTTAGTCAAACAGAAGAGTGGGCTCCAATCCAATCAGTACAGTGTAACATTAATGACATATACTTAGTCAAGTGTATAGATTTTCAGTGAGCTGTACATTCAATAAATACATCATTTTCTAATGTAAATATCTGAGTGGAGTATCCCGTTGAAAACCATCCCATAGCTAAGTACATGTTTCGTGGAGTCTATAGTGTCCAAGTAGCGATCCCGGTTCCAGTCTTCAAAGAATCCTCTCTGTGTATTTTTATACTCTTATTCACAGATGTAGGAATGTGTATGTTTGAGGGCCAGCTGGTTTTATAATAACAGACCCATGTCTGTTTGTTAAACCTCAGAATTAAGTTTTCACACACTAAATTGAGTTGCACTTGTGAGTGGATGGAGGATTTACATTATGACACGTCTAAGTACTTAAATGGATACTGTACCATGCCCAGAGTAAGATATATAGCAGCGAGGGAAAAAAAGGGAACATGTTTCTGATTTCTCATCTTAAAATAAATGTTATTACAGCTCTTATTAATCCCTTGAGAGGATATTTGTAACACCACTTGTTATATTACTTTAATGTTGAACCCTTTAAACAGCCAACTCCATTCTCTTTTACCTTTATCAAAATGATATAAAGCAACAATCTCTGATGCTCAATTTTCTATCTCTTTTCTCTGGAAAGTCAACCACGGAAGTATTATCAAATTAAAATGAGTTACCTACTTCTCCACTTTTCTGCGGAGATATTACCAACAATTCTAAGGCAAGGAAGAAATAAAGGATCTTGTCTTAAGCCGATGTGTAGCATCTGCCTCGCAAACTCACAGTTGATAAGTACAATATGTATTAAATAGGTTAAGAATCATGGGTCAGATCTTTAAGCGGCTAGGTCTACAGCCATGTGTGCAGCTCTTTGTCAGAGTCATGCTTTGAGCTAAATGCTAATGTCATCATGCTGCTAACCTAAGGAGACAATTATTTATATTACGCCTCTTGTAGCACTTTGGGATTGCTTTTAGCAATGAAAGGTGCTTTATTAATACAATATGTATTATTATTATTATTATTATTAATCCTTACAGGTAAAACATGTATTGGCACTAAACACAGAGTACAGCCCAACACTTATACGTGCTTTATTAAGACAGCTAATAGGCTTTTTAGAATCCCCTGACAATTCAAATATAATATTTTTTCTGGGATTAGGGACAATGAAAGTGAACTCAGTCAAGTGTTAGACGCATTATCACGGTAAAGGCTAATTTAGTTTGTTTGCAGGAAAGGATATTTCCCCTCAAAGTGGAACCTGTGCTAAAAAAGTAACAACTGTATGCGACCTCAGGGCTAATAAAAGGCACACAGTTGTATTTCTAAGAAGAGAATCAATGGAACCCACAGCCAGCCTGTTTGCTGTCACTTCCTTTCCCCATTTCTTTACATGACAACACTCCCTCTTTGTTGAATTGAAAGCACCTTGGGTCCACTAGCTTGACGAGGGGGGCGGAAAACACAACAATAATAAAGGAAGTCAATAACAAAATGCCAACTACCGTTCAAACCACAATTTCCATTAACTCCTCATTCATGTCAGCTCTGTGTGAATACAATATCCTCCGTTTTGTCACACACATGCTGAGTTTATTGGTGCGTGCCTCACACCTCAAATCTCCTGATACCATCTGATAAACTGCAGATGTAGCTCTGGCTCCGCGGATGAAGAGGTGATTATGAATGGAGCCTGTACTGTATTAGCTGAGGAAATGACAAGTAGATGACTGAATCCAATGGGGCGGCCGTGTCCATCTCTGACCTGCAATGTGAAGGCTACAGAGGGCAGAATCCCATCCTGATCCCCTGGCGTGTCAGCGGAGGTGCAGAGGGGTCAGCGTAATGGGGAGGATGATACCGATCTGGGTTATTAACTCTCCCTTCCTCCCCTATTTTGTCCTCCCCTATTCCACAAATCATTCTGTGCTCCTCAGCTACAATCTCAGCTAGCTCCAGTGTCCCCCTCTCACCCCTCTTTGACCCTGCTGCCAAGCCTTATCTCGCGGTCTCTCTACCTCCCCCCGCAGGGATCTGAACCTCCAAACCCCTGACAGTATCGCAACCGTCTTCATAACTCACAGGGGTGCCAGAGGGAGTGCGGAAGTAGGGGATGAAAGAAGCAGGGGGCTGGTTGGCAGGTCAACTTCCTGCGCTGGTTTTGATCACACTTAAATGCTGTTGTCATAAGGCACAGAGCCCATAGCTAACACAGAGAGAGAATACATTACATGGTACCCAAGGGGCAACCTACAGGCCTGAAAGCAGTAGTGCCTTTAACTTGTATTTTTTTATCTTTTGTATTTACAAAAATAACAGTCCCAATTTTTTGAAGCCTATGAGAAAAAAATATGTAATGCTAAACATATTTCTAATGAGTTAATGGACTCAATTGCTAGTCACATTCATATTTATTTTTGTAAATTTCTCTCCGATTTTGAGTATAATGGACGCTTTCAGTGGGTGGCTACATCATAAGTGTCAACATTGGGTACCATGATATTTTTTGTCTTAACATTTTTAGGTTCAAATGTATTTTTTCAGTTAATGATTGTTCCATTTAACGTATCTGTTTTTTGGAGCATTCAGTACTTACTTCTGATGTGTGAATCCAAAATAAACAAGAGGGCAACAGTTAAAAACCAAGAAGTAGACGTTTAAAAAAACAGATGGAAGAGGCCAAAAGAACTATTTCTAGGCTACAAAAGAGTAGTCCAAAAACCAAATGGTAAAGTTACTATGAAAATACCTTTACTTAAAGTGGACCTATCATGCTATATTTGACAAATATATTGTTAGGGCCACAACGTTTTTTTTTCTTCAAAATACCAAACAGATCCTGCATTTTAGCCATGCCTCATTTCGCTCTATTTGCTCTTTCCAGCTCTGTTTTTGCAAGGGCTGATTCTGTGACGTAGCTTTAATGCAAATGACCACGCCCCCCTGCAGGAGAGGGGAGCGTGCTCTGATCAGCTGCTGGGTTCTCAGAAGAGGGGGAGAAAAAGAGAGGCTCCGTCCTCCGTGTTTTATTCTTATATGATTATATAGAGTCGTTATTCATTTGTTTTAAAGCTCAATAAATAACAAAGAAGACCTTTGACCGGCACTTTTCTAATTTTGTCCGGAAGATTTAAACTTTAACGGACATGTTGACCGGCAAAAAACCTTTTTAACTGAAACTCTGCCGCACGGTCCCCTCGTCCCTTGGAAGAGGCAGAGAGGTGGGTGGGTGTTTGTCATCTAATGTGGAAGTTCCCTCCTTTGAAGGCTTTATTTGCACTCGGAATCACAGGGGTTCAAAACCCTCTACCATCCATCATGGTCAGAGATCTTCAGGGATTCATCCATGCAGCTTTGAGCTCTACTTTCCTCCAAAATCAATAATATGTTCATAAATAAAATGAGTTTCTCTTCAAGGCCCACTGAATTCTTACCTGAATCCACTTCACCAAGTCTTAACATTCCCCTCAAGAATTGTGTTATTCCCGTGGACTCTTATTGCTGACAGCATTCGGTTTTTATGATATCCAATGTGCAGATAGAATTTCAGCTTGGTGACTTTTATCTGTGTTGTTAGCTGGAAATATTCTTTAAGCTGATCATCAGTCTGACTCCGGATATAAAAATCAATCTCGTATGGAGCTGAAGCTCAATTTAATTTATACTGTACACATATCCAACATTAACTTTACAGAGGATACGCTACGTCTTGAGCCACAAATGTACGGTATATCCTTTTCTGTTAGCTTTGGAATTAGCAAGGCCAGCTGTTTCCAGCTGTAATAATGCTATCCTACGCAAACTGTGTCGCTGCTCCAGATTATTATTCATCCTACAGATATAGGGGTTGGGTTAATCTTCTAATCTGAGTTCCCATGTTATGTGACAGATGTTATTAAGCCGAGCAAATGAACAGTCTGGCAAATGATTGAAACATTTTTGCACTTTGGTTTTTGTACACTTGAACTGCTGTGAGCGTTAGAAATGCGGGCTGATTGATCTTTTAATGTTGTAATGTTATAATGATGTTTTCAAAGGGGAAATAAAAAGGGATGGGAAGATTTTAGCCTTTGTGAGGACATCCAGATGACTCTGCTGTAGGCTAGTAAACACATTTACATTATTCCATTAGGACCCATACTGTGGGAGGGAGAGGTGAAGGCCTCCACCCCTTTTCTGACCTTCTGCGCAACTCTTCTTCTTATTTGTTTATTTTTCTCCTGACCATCCCTTTCAGCTCTATAATTGTTCCGCTTGGTCAGCTCTACTCCAAATATTATCTCGCAACGATCTGTAACGGATGCCTGCATGACCCGACCATATGACCATCTCCTCTTAAACCCTGAGTCATTGGAAACGGCTTCTACCTCTGAGACCTTTCCAAATTAACAGCATTTTCTTCGGTCATTGGGACACAGGTCAGCTGTGTGACCCTAAGAGGATATTATCTGTCCTGGGAAATGCTGGGCAGATGTCCATTTCTTTCTTTACACCTTTCACAGATTTGAATTCTCTATTTTGCAGAGCAACACTGAAAGTTTGCCGAATGCCAGATATCCATTTTGCTGTTGGTTCAAAGTTGTGCATGCAGCTTTTCTTTAGCTCTCTTTTAAGACCTAGTAACTTGAACCAAAGAAGGAGCAAAAAAGGGGAAGGTTTTTAATCCAAAAGTCCTCCCTATTGCAGACGAGCAACTTGAGAAACACATCATGAAGACCTTCCGTCGTTGTTCACAATGCTCACTCTCTTCCAATCTTTTCCCTCTTTCTCAGCAGCACACTATTGATTAACTGTAGAGACTTCAGGAGGACATTACGACCACCAGTGAAGAGCTGGAGAGAGCTGAGGAAAGGCCAGGGGAGATGAAAAAGAGTGTAATAATAAGGAGAGGAAACATAACTGGGAGAGGTAGGGAATGAGAACTGGTCCAGGAAAACAAAATTCAGACCTAACAGTTGAAGTGCAGGAATATCAATGGATTCAAATTGTTAAGGATTTAAAAAAAATATGGTCTTACAAAATAAAATAGTCTTGCCATAGCTTTGTGTTGTGAAAGAAAAAGGATATCTTTTTAGTGGGCGGCTACAGTAAAAGTTTTTTCTTATTTGTCATAAAACACTTTAAAAAAACGATTTGAACACACTATAGTGTATTATGTTAACTTGCAATCTATTCTTAATCACAAAGTAAAAAATGTTTTTGTCCAAAGACCACATTTACCTTCAGATTTGGTAGGGATTACCACTGATGTAGCAATTTTTAGAGAACCTTTATAGATAAATGTAAAAGTGTAAAATAAGTATGGCTGGTTTGAAGCCTTGTTCCAAAAAAAGGAGGAAAACAAGAATATGATTATGAAATATTAAAGTTGAAATGGGTGAAATTTGACCAAACTCAATAGGAGGGTTAAAGAACATAACACACAATCGAAATCTTACCGTCATAGCCAGGAGTTTTCCGTAGGTGAGGTGTGCAGGAATGTGGTCTGGCTTGGCTCGCAGGGACTCTCTGTACCAGTGCTCAGCATCAGTCAGCTTGTTCAGTCTGATGTAGGCCTCTCCTGTGAGAGCAGAGCGAGGGTCGAGTCAGGGGTCAGGCAGTCAGAGGTTAGGACATCTCACATCTCACATCTTCCCATTGTTCAGCGTTCAGATAGATAGGACCTAAACCAGCCTAAAGCAGTTCCCTGTATGCCAACTAAGTGCTCTAGTCTTTGCAATAGGATATCATGGTCGATAGTATCAAATGCAGCACTAAGATCGAGCAAGACAAGAATAGAGACAAGTCCCTTGTCTGAGGCTATTAGAATGTCATTTGTGACTTTAACCAGAGCTGTCTCTGTGCTATGTTGTGTTCTAAAGCCTCATCTATCACATGTGCTGTTGTTTCTACACGGACCACTATTGCGGTATGCATGTTGTAACTTCCGGTTGTTGTTGTCATCTCCGGGTATCACGTGTGCCTGTTCTGTTGCTGATAGCTTATTATCTTAACTTAATCGATCGTTTTAAAACTCTTGATCACGGCAACTGCCTGACGTTGTAATCACACGTTACTACAGCTTAAGCACTCACAAACTCTCCTTCTCTTAGCGACTGTAACTCCACAGTTGCCTACACTCTTTTCGGGTTTGCTAACGGTAGCTACTTTAGCTTGATAGCTAGCCATGGCTCTTTCCCCACCCTCGGGTGCTATTTCCTGCTCTAACTGTCTCATGTTTGGTTACTTCCCTACCTCCTTTACTGGTACCGATACATGTGTTAAATGTAGTATAGTTGTTAGGTTGGAGGCGGGAATCATAGCCATAGAAGCCCGGCTCCGCGTCTTAGAAAATAACTCAGCTACAGTAAAGCCCATGTTAGCCGGTGCGGACCGGCAAAAGCTAGCTCCTCTTAGCCGTCCCCCGGCAACTCCCGAGCAGCAGGGAGATTGGGTGACTGTTCAGAAGGGGCATAACGCGAAACCCGCAGGTCCCCACCAACCCGTTCACGTATCTAACAGATATTCCCCACTCAGCGAGAGACCCGCTGAGAAGCCAACTCTGGTTATTGGTAGCTCTATTATGAGACACGTGAATTTAGAGACCGAAGCGTCCACAGTCACATGCATTCCGGGGGCCAGAGCGGGCGACGTTGAGGCGCATCTTAAACTGCTGGCTAAAAATAAACGTAAATACGGTAGGATTGTTATTCACGTCGGTGGTAATGATGTTCGTTTACGCCAATCAGAATGCACCAAAGTTAAAGGGGACCTATCATGCAAAATGCACTTTTGTACTTCTTTTATACATGAATATGTGTCCCCGGTGTTCCAAGGAACTCACCAAGTGTCAGTAAACACAACCCTCTCTATTTTCCTCCATACCCAAATCTCTAAAAACGGGGCTGCAACGGA
>NW_011363710.1:51822-70800 GCF_000735185.1 Notothenia coriiceps | reverse complement strand
GTGTGCCTTGGCAGTCTTTTTTCTCATTTTGTCTCTCATAGTTGAGGTATACCTCGGATGAAAATTACAGGCCTCTCTCATCTTTTTAAGTGGGAAAACTTGCACAATTGGTGGCTGACTAAATACTTTTTTGCCCCACTGTATATATACAGTGCAATAATTCTTTCATGCTAAATGAAGCTCTGTTGCTTGGATATCACTAGATCCTGTTACAGCACAAGTACATAACGATTGATGTGTACATTAGCATAATTACTAGCTAGCTGCTAACTGCCACCTCGTTAATATCAAATCCATCATAATAACAAATCATTACCATGCTGTCATGAACGTGCGGTGCTGTTACGTGTACGCAAATTGACGTGCTTGATGTGAACGAGCATTTTGGTTAAAGTTGCGCATGCACTATGAGCGCACATTCGGGTACTTCTCAGGCATGCCGGGTAATCTGTGGCGTTTCGCTCTCTCAAAAGTTTGGCCATTTTATTATCATCCGCCAATGAGCAACTCTCATAGGAATGAATGAAGCCCTGCATCCCACGCTGTATCCAGTTCTTATTATACATCCATGGCCCTGCCCAGCAGAAGAGCCTTCCAGATTGATCTGCTGTGTCAAGTTAATGTATTCGCACCGTCAGACTTTATAGTGAGTTGTTAAGAGAGGCAAGTCCACCGAGACTAATTACTCTCAAGATGCGTATTGATTATTAGATGTTGTCTTTGAAGGAAAAGTTGAACAGGCAACCGAAGTAAATGAGAGGATGCAAAGGTCAAACATAGAGTAAGCATTAAAGGATAAATACACTAGAAATTATAATTGGGCTTCCTTTCGGCACCATTGATCTGTGAGACTTGAGATCACCGAGAGACACTTATTTGAAGGAATTAGCCATTCATGAAAAATTGATTTAACAGCAACATTATTTTTCCCGAACAATTTGAATTCTGTGCTCTTATACAAATTACCACTATTATTGACAGTCGATGACAGCGTTTAGTCTTTTTGACGGTTTTCCCTGACTTCATTTGTCAAAAAATACAATTTCTATCATGGGCCAATTTCTCAGCACTGCAAAAAGAGAACACAACACAAGCTGGCATCATCAATGTGTTCAGTAGTGATATACAAGCAAAAATGTTGGATTGTAAGTGTATTATAGACAATTATCTTTGTATAAACATGTCAGTGTCAGTGTGCTCTTGAGCAAGTATACATACTATTCTTACTAAAGAACTAATCCAAAATAAGAAATCATTGGGAGGGGTCAGGACCTTTGAATGAGGCCTAATGAATCCAATCAGCAGGGATTCTACTACTGAAGTTGTATTATCAGCCAGAACTAACACTACTCCCCGTGTTTTATTTCCCCTACAGCGGCCTACTTGAACACAGGCATCATCCTGATGAATCAGGGTCGTCTGGATGAGTCCAAGCGCACCTTCCTGACCTGCGCTGACATCCCAGATGAGAACCTGAAGGACCCGCACGCCCACAAGAGCTCCGTCACCAGCTGCTTATACAACCTGGGCAAGCTGCTCCATGAGCAGGGACACCAGGAGGTACAGCCGTAACTGCAGAAAATATCTAATTTCGCTTTAAGAAATGTGTTCGTATTTTAAAACTTTTCAGACTTGGTACTTAGACTTTGCTAAAGTTACTCTTCTTTCTTTAATGGCTTTAATGACAGTCCCTTCAATGTCCTGTTGTTAATAATCTTTATCATTTATATTTTAGCCCCTGAAATTACACTGAACAAAAATATAAACGCAACACTTTTGTTTTTGCTCCCATTTTTCATGAGACGAACTCAAAGATCTAAAACATTTTCTACAAACACAAAATAACCATTTCTCTCAGAATATTGTTCACAAAATCCTGAAAAATCTGTGATAGTGAGCACTTTCGCTTTGCCAGATAATCCCAAATCCACCTCACAGGTTGTCGGCATATCCAAGGATGCTGATAGACAGCATGATTATTGCACAGGTGTGCCTTAGGCTGGCAACAATAAAAGGCCACTCTGAAACGTGCAGTTTTAAACCCTAAAACAGTTTTAAACCCTAAAACATTTTTTAATGTGTCAGTGGGTGACATGTTAGGGTTAGGGTTAGGGTTAAACCTGACTGGTTAAACCCTAAAACATGTTTTAATGTGTCAGTGGGTGACATGTTAGGGTTAGGGTTAAACCTGACTGGTTTTCGGACCCCCCCAGATCCCCCCCAATAAAGCAAAACTGAACGTTTCAGAGTGGCCCTTTATTGTGGCCAGCCTAAGGCACACCTGTGAGGTGGGATGGATTATCTCGGCAAAGGAGAAGTGCTCACTATCACAGATTTTTTTAGATTTGTGAACAATATTTGAGATAAATGGTTATTTTGTGTATATAGAAAATGTTTTAGATCTTTGAGTTCATCTCATGAAAAATGGGAGCAAAAACAAAAGTGTTGCGTTTATATTTTTGTTCAGTGTATCTTAACTTCCTGTAAGTTAATGCACAAATCCACCTTGGCTAACATTTATAGAACATCTGCAAACACATTTTCTTTAGCAAACACCCCCAAAAGTTCCCATAGGAGTTCAACAAGCTTTTCTTTACGTGCAGCACATGCTGGAAAATATGAACCATAGTGAATTAAGATAAGATGCAGGCCGAGGAGCTTACTGTATAGGAAGCTGAGAAAATGCTCAGTTTTATACACATGTTGCAGAAATGCTAGTGTCATAGGGGACTCAGTGTTTTGAGCAGATAATCCTCGGGCTGTTTCTTACAAATGTGCTCTCTTTCACGCCCCTAAAGACCGTGCTGCACATTTATATTGTACATAAGCACTGACTGCTGATTCAATCAGGACTGAAGCAATGGTACTGCAGATTCAATAAGTACTTTTATAAATGGTTGGCACGACTGAGGAAAAAGAGCACTTCCTCCCAACCTCTCACCGCAACATTTGCTTCAGCAATAAAGTAGTTCCAGCTTCTTCTTCCATTCAAATTGAGAGGGACTCTGAGGTGAATCGCTGGACCTACACTCTATACATACCATAGTCAATATGTGACACCGCTCTAGTCGACTTAACAGCCGTGACACTGAGGATAGACCCTGGCGGCCCCCAATTCCACGCTGTGTATTCACTGTGTCGGGGCCCCGGTTGCAGGGGAGGAATGACAACTTACCAGAGCCAGTTTCTCTGACGGGGTCTCTCCGCTCTCTAATGCAAACATCCCCCACCACCTTCTTTATTTCTGTTTGTTTCATTCACAGGAGGCCCTCACAGTGTTTAAGGAAGCAATACAGAAAATGCCAAGACAATTTGCACCACAGAGCCTCTACAACATGATGGGTAAGAGCTGCTTTTGTTTCAGAAGCACAAACATTAAAGCTGTTTTTTTAAGACCAGGAAAAATGACGGACAGTGGAAATGATGGGAATGAGAGTTCATATTTTGGAGCATTTGGCAGCTATACAATATGCATCTCCTTTGCTGAGAGGACCTGTTTGTCTGTCAGCAGGCTTACTTAGTTGAAGGGCGCACGATCGGCCCCGGAAGAACCCATTCAATGTTTTGAGCTGATCAAAATCACAGAGCAGATAAAAAAATGATGTTTTACTTTCATTACCTTCCAAGATAAATGAAAGTTTTGCTGCATTTGATTGGTGTTGGAATAACTATAAAAAATAGTCTGGAGAAACAACACGCTCAATTTGGAACAACCTCTCAGACACGGACATCATGTTGCTGTCTTAACAGGCCAATAAATACAAAATGACTGCTGTTGTAAAGCTTACGAGTATACACAAATGTGACCTACCTCCCAACAAGCATGTGAATGCACAATTGTAGGTCTGCATTCTCTGAGTTCAATTGTATTTTTTATTAGATTTTGTGTTAATCCCAGTCCAATAAAACTAATATTTTTTTTTAGACAGGGAGTGTCTTAACAAAATTACCGTAAACCAACTAAAAAGCATGAGTGGATTACTAATTGCAAGTAAGACCCATTACCTGTCTGACTCTTGCAGCTAGAATGTGTAATAGCCCATGGCTCACTAACACCCAATGCAGAGCAGACTTGAGAATTTACACCAAAATTACAGTTTAAAATAATTTGGATACATTTAAATGTTCCTAAGACCTATTAGAATGGTTTGTCGTTTGTGATTGTAGATTTCTTTGTCCATGATTGATCAAAAATGCTCAAGAGCAGAATACAAGAAGTAAAGCATTTGCGCTGTGAGAAGTCAGAAGACATCAACCTCCAGTTCATATTTGCAGTTGTGAATCTTAAAGGCTTACTGTAAGCCCTTGCTTATTAGATATAAAGATGAAATGAGGTTAAGCTCAATCTATCTCTCTGCTGCCTTGTGTTAAGGTTAAGCCAGGATAAGAGGCTGCAAAAAGTTTTATGCAGTGCTTGAATAAAGCAGATTTTTAAAGAAATTGTGAAATCTGTGTAAGAGAGACATCAAGTTATATCATTGATTTCCTTGTTTGAGAAATCTATCTTGAATAAATCATGTTGAACATTGTTTTCAGACAGTAGTTAGCTTTACAATATCATGTTAAACTGAGTTAATTTGCTTCTCATTGCAATCCAGCTTGTTATATTACAGCTGTTGAGCAGCTGCTTTCAGCCTCATTATAGCTGCTTTTTACTTTTTTCTCGCTGTCTCCCTCCTGCTTCCTTTCTCTCTTACACACACACAGCTACTTAAACACACACATACACACTCAAAACCTGGGCTGTGGGTTTTTCAGACTAGTGCCACTGGTTCATATGTGTTGGCAAAATAGAATTTGACAGAGCTACCGAGATTATGTCAAAATGTTGATGAAAGCTGCAGTCACCGTTAAGCAGCAGCTCTGCGTCTGTAATGAAGGCGCTGAGCCAGAGATCTGTGATTTCTGCAGCTTAGCGTTGTACCCCTCGCTGAACTGATATGCACATTTGGCACACCTGCTCCTGCGTATCTGCAGTTTTTGCTCTCCGTGCTGCTCTCATGCTGTTTGTCAGACGCCAAGGAGCAGCCGCTTTCATCAGAGGCGGACCTGGGTGGTAATCTGCACCCTGCCGGCCTCGCTCCAGCTCTCTCTGCGGGCCTGAGGAATGTTCCCTTCCGAGGAGCTGATTTTCAGCTGCTTGGATTCGATGTCACTTCTAATTGCACGTTGACGTTTGCGCTAATCTCCCACAGACGTCTGCTGCAAGTATTTTAGCCACGTTTAAACACATCAGCTAATGAAGCGGTCATGTCAAAACAGTCCTGAACAAACTGATTTTTTTTTAAAATACCATGGATTGGTGGTAAATATGTGAAATCCAGATAATCCTGTACATGTATTCAACTGAAGATATTCAGTGTTTAAATATTATATTTCAGATTGAAATGACAAACGAAAATGACGAGCTGGATATGGGATGTAAATATTCATATTATTACTATTTACTTTTCTTAATAAAGAGATTACAGACAAGTACAGGGATAAGGCGATAAAGATTTTAAACGACAAGAGAAAAAGGTGGGGAAAAAGTAAAGAATACGCCATGTGCTTTAACTGGTACAGTATGTAGGTAGAAAACAAAAAATAAGGGTATGATGTGTGTTTATTGTGTCTGATCGGGATAATGTGTTCCTTTTATGCTTAAAGAAAGAGAATAAGATGATAAATAATTCAATTAATACAGAAAAACTTACGTAATAAAATCATAGGGGGATCAACGATGACCGTTATATTTTATATTTCGTATCCTCTCATCCATTATTTTGCTCTTTCTGATGTAATCTGTTGACAAGGACATTTTGGGATTATGTAGCAACACTAATATGGATTTCCCGCTCTCCTAATCTGAAACATAAGGCTGTACTGATGCATATCATTTTAAAAATATATTCTCATGTATTGCTTTACATCTCAAGAGGGGGTTTTAAAGCCTGGAGGTTTCCTTTTTTTCACAATAAGAGGAAATCATATCTTAAATATGATGTCTTTTACATGCCTGTGTTAGGAGGTTTTTTCAGCAAAAGGAGAAAGTGTGTTTTGAAACCATTCAAAGTTTTGATTAGGCGCGTGACACCTGTTGCTTATCACCGTTTCCTTTCAGGGAAGTGATTAGTCCTAATCCTTTTAGAGTTAAAGCTTAGGTCTGCTCTAACCTAAACAACCCTGACCACTCGTGACATTTAAATAACTGGGATACATTCAATATCTTGCGAAGAATATGTCGTAATGTTGATTTTAACTGTGTTGTGTCCAATAACTAGACTATGTTGTCAAATTCGTAGAATAATACACATGTTATTGGACGGCTATGAAAGAGAGGGTATTGTTTGTTCAGGTGTGAGCAGTCAGAGGGTCAGATCCTGCGTTGGGGGAGGTATCGGATGATGTTGGACACATCAGGGAGAGGAAGGGAGGGAGTGTGATATAAACTAAGTAATATACTAGTTTGTAAAGCACACTGAACCCTGCTTTTAATTGTTCTAAATGAATGAATTTACCGGTTGTGTATGAAATTGTTGCTGTTGTGAAAGACACCAACAGCAGATCATAAATTGTTTCCGCAGCATGATTGTTGTCTCGAAAACAAAGGGTTACTTCAGAGTTTTCTTGGCTCAGTGAGGGGTGTGAGGCCGGGTTTCGTGCCCATCCGGATTGAGGTCCGGTCTCACTGCTGCTCTGTCAGGGAAACTCATTATTGTATTATTGTTGTATTATTGTTGTATTCTTTTAAGTGTCGGACCCCAGGAAAAGTAGCTTTTGTCAAGAGCGAAAGCTAATGGGGATCCTAAATAAACATAAACATAAACTCTCAGCTGAATCAATCAATCAATCAATGTTTATTTATATAGCCCAATATCACAAATGTTACATTTGTCTCAGTGGACTTCACAGTTTGTACAGAATATCAGTATGACAATACGACACCCTCTGTCCTTAGACCCTCACATCGTACAAGGAAAAACTTCCAGAGAAAACCCACAGTTTAAAGGGAAAAATGGGAGAAACCTCAGGGAGAGCAACAGAGGAGGGATCCCTCTCCCAGGACGGACAGACGTGCAATAGATGCCGTGTGTAAATTGAAAAGATAATACATTTGCAATATAGGCAGTCCAAATGTTTGGAAATGCATGTGTGTATAATAGGAAGATGAATCCACGAGTATATCCATCCAGGACTTATGATCCAGGACCACAGCCACGGCTCAAGATCCAGGACTNCATTGCCAACAAAGGGTATATTACAAAGTATTGAGATGAACTTTTGTTATAGACCAAATACTTATTTCCACTATAATTTGCAAATAAAGTCTTTCAAAAATTTTGAAAGACTTTATTTGCAAATTATAGTGGAAATAAGTATTTGGTCTATAACAAAAGTTCATCTCAATACTTTGTAATATACCCTTTGTTGGCAATGACAGAGGTCAAACGTTTCCAGTAAGTCTTCACAAGGTTTTCACACACTGTTGCTGGTATTTTGGCCCATTCCTCCATGCAGATCTCCTCTAGAGCAGTGATGTTTTGGGGCTGTCGCTGGGCAACACGGACTTTCAACTCCCTCCAAAGATTTTCTATGGGGTTGAGATCTGGAGACTGGCGAGGCCACTCCAGGTCCTTGAAATGCTTCTTACGAAGCCACTCCTTCGTTGCCCGGGTGGTGTGTTTGGGATCATTGTCATGCTGAAAGACCCAGCCACGTTTCATCTTCAATGCCCTTGCTGATGGAAGGAGGATGTCACTCAAAATCTCACGATACATGGCCCCATTCATTCTTTCCTTTACACGGATCAGTCGTCCTGGTCCCTTTGCAGAAAAACAGCCCCAAAGCATGATGTTTCCACCCCCATGTTTCACAGTAGGTATGGCGTTCTTTGGATCGAACTCGGCATTCTTTCTCCTCCAAACACGTCTCGTTGAGTTTTTACCAAAAAGTTATATTTTGGTTTCATCTGACCATATGACATTCTCCCAATCCTCTTCTGGATCATCTAAATGCTCTCTAGCAAACTTCAGACGGGCCTGGACATGTACTGGCTTAAGCAGGGGGACACGTCTGGCACTGCAGGATTTGAGTCCCTGGCGGCATAGTGTGTTACTGATGGTAGCCTTTGTTACTTTGGTCCCAGCTCTCTGCAGGTCATTGACTAGGTCCCCCCGTGTGGTTCTGGGATTTTTGCTCACCGTTCTTGTGATCATTTTGACCCCACGGGNCCAAACCAAAACATCCCGACAGGAATAACATCTGAGCTCAGGTTTCGTGCTGAGTCTTGACAGCTACTCAAAATAAACATAGAACTTGAAAACACTACTCAATAACCTGCGCACCAGATGAGTGAAATTGCGAGAGTTGGGTATACGCATGTCCCAGTCTCTGCAAGATGACAAAGTCGGCACCGCCGTATTACGTATACGCCTGGGATCTATAGACTCGACGCGTTGCCTGTGATGCATTTTACACCATCAGGGTGAGATCTTGCGTGGACTCTCCCAGATCCGAGGAGATTATCAGTGGCTTGTATGCCTTCACCATTTTCAATAAGGCCACCAGTCAATCTTCACACGTCAAGCTCGCGCGTACCTATCCTGCAAGATTCAGTCCCCAGCCCTGGTGCAGGTACTACAATTTTGTTCTGTGTCCTGACAGCTCTTGCTACCTTACCTAGTGGAGTTTGAGTGTGACGGTTGAGGTTGGCTACCAGGTTACATGCTTTTATACAGATACCGAGTTCAAACAGGTGCCATAATTACACTTATCAGTGGAGGACACGAGGAGGACTCGTAAAGAAGAAGTTACAGGACTGTGAGAGCCAGACATCTTGTTTCTTTGGTAGCATGACCAAATACTTTATTTTCACCCATATTTGCAACAGAAATTCTTTAAAATCAGACAATGTGATTTGCTTTTTTTTCCTCATTTTGTCTCTCATAGTAGAAGTATACCTAGGATGAAAAATTACAGGCCTCTCTCATCTTTTAGTGGGAGAACTTGCAACAATTGGTGGCTGACTAAAGCTATTTTTGCTATGCAGTGCAATAAGCTTCTTAGTGCATAGAGGAAGCTACTAACGTCTGGTAATAGTGTAACTTTATTAATAACACATTAAGTTACCTGCGGTCCACTACCTTTTAATCATACAGCCTATGTAAGTATAATAATGAATTACAGCAAACATGTGCAATATATCCATTATTACAGCTCCGTGGGATGGCAGTAAGACGATATGGGTCCGTTCTTATTGTGCATCCATGGGTAAAGATAAACGCAACTCACATTGGTTTCTCATACAGCATCTCTGTAAACTACGTGTAATATTGTATTCACTGAATTTCACTCTCTGCCTCTAACGGCTCGTTGTAGCTCCAGCCCCCACCCTCCCTGTGAGCACAGTGTGCCCTGATTGGTGGGACCATGCTGAACACGTAACATGAACGTGCCGGGCGGCGCGGTCCCGTGGGTTAGGTGTGCGTTCATAATGCAGAGGGAAATACAGTAACTCTCAGAATAACGTTATTAGCACATTTTTACAACTTGAGGAACGAATGTTTTTAATAAGGGCTATACAAGTGTTCATACTGGGTAGTTTATTTAGTTTAAAAAAAATTATCCAACGATTTACAGACCACTCTTTCCCAATGTTAGTCAATGGGAAAAAGTGTTTCCGGGCCTGGCAACCAAACGGAAGTGTAGTATCGCCGTTTGGCCACCACGAATATTTTTATCTGAGTCCAGCGCACTTCCTGGGGGCTTGGCCGTGGGTCTCAATATTTAATCAAGTTAAAAGAAGGTGGGTAAGAACCAAACAGTCTATTTATCCAATCACAAATGCTCTCTTTTTCCTCTTCTTTGAAATATGTTATCTTACAGGGACCCTATTATGCTTTTGGGGGTTTTCCCTCTCATGTAGTGTGTTATATAGGTTTGTGTGTAAAGGCTAACATCCCAAAGATCCCTCCAGAGGGAGTTTCTCTCCCACACATTCATCACCTGCCTGAAACCCCCCCATTGGACTCCTTTGTTTACTTCTGTGACATAGTAACATCACTACGTAACACTCACTCTTCTATTGGCTAGCTCTCCAACATACTATATTGTACGTGATAAGGGGCAGGACATCTCTAAGCGGTTGACCAATCACAACAGAGCCAGCCAGCTAACCAATCAGAGCCAACTGGGCTCTGGTTTCAGACAGAGGGTGAAAAGAGGTGCTGCAGCAGAGGCAGTATGAGAAAAATAAAGAGCTTTTTGAACATTAAAGCATGGAAACATGTCCCAGTAGAGGCACAAAATAGAATTATGAACCTCAACATAAGTATATTAGGGTAATTTGAATCTGAAATCAAAGTAGAACCAATAATAAAAAACAACAGATGTTTCCAACACAATAAGCCTTGTAAACTGAAATACTGTATGCAAAACATGACAGAAATCAAAAGCACTTTATCAGAAATCAGCATAACCTGCATAAAATGCTAATGTTTGCACTTGTAAGCTCCCAATTACGCGGTGAGTAATGGTTCCTTCTTGGAAAACGTTTTTAATTGTCACATTCTAATTATGCCTTCAACATGTCTGCTGCTAGAGGTAATTCATTAAACTGCTTTAACAGATAATTGCACACTGCATGCAAATGTTCTAGTCTAATCGTGACCTTGATTAGGTCGATAATTAATCCGGGGGAAGAAAGGAATAGGCATTTAAGATTCTCTGTTTATCTGACATTAACTGATGCCTAGAACAATGGGGAGCTAATTTATTGCATGATCAGGTAAGATTGGGAGAGATTTGTATTAATCACACTGCCAGAAGATGATAGTGGATGGAAGAATCTAGAAGAAGCAGGGAATTAATTGTCGATTAATTCCCTAGAGAGAGACAGGCTGAAACGGAGGGAATAAGAAGATGTAGTGGAAAAGATAAAATAGAACAAGAGAGTCTGGCTTGAATTCATAATACATGACAGATCATGCAGTTGCCTGATCTGTCGACACAGCTTTGAAAGCCAATCGGGCAGCTGTGCCGATTGTTGGATCTGGTCGTATACCCACTGCCCTTTGACACCTTTCCCTCTCACTTCACATAACGACCGGCTGCGTTCACTGTTGCCTGGACACAGCGCAGCCACAATCACAGGAGCTGGAGATTGTCAATAAAAAAGAAGAGCTGCACTTACAAGCCAGAGTTGGCCGGCTTCCAATGGCCAGCTTATAATAGTGGAGCGCCTCTGAGAACTTGTTGCTCTCCTGTAGCAGCAAACCGCTGAAAGAGACAAAGGGGAAGATGTGTGAGCTTTAAAGGGCCCAAAAGAGGAGATGTGAGACTCCTCAGGCAGAAAAAAACAACATTTATTTATTGAAGGCTCTATTGCTTTCATAGCATGTATTACTTCATAAAAAAGGAAAGAAAAAATATACATTTAGGTGTTTATTTTACTTCACTTATACTTAGTTCTGTAGATTTATCCTTAATGTACCAACAGTTAGCATTAGATAAGGCCTCATTTGCACTGCTAATATAATATCCGTAGTGTAATTTCCATATTTCATTGTAAAAACATGGCAAACATTTTTATTATTTACAGGTTGAATTTTTGCTCAGTTATGACCCTTATATGTCAGCAAAATGTACAATAATTTTGAACCTAGATTTGTTAATGTTTTCACATTTGCTCATATTTAATACGATATTGTGTCATTTGGTTGATTAACTATGCAATTTAAAAACTTGTAATACAACAAAATATTACCTCAATGGAAAAAATCAGCTAGGGAGTTTTATTGCATGTATCTGTTAGTTAAAGTTGTTACCCTCTTAACCTCAATGTCTCCTCTTAAAGTTAAATAGCCTCCGTTAGGATTAGAGAAGACCACAAGCAGCTGATAAAAGTGAAGGGGAAGATTTAGATCTAGGAAACCACAGACATCTGAGCACACATGGATGTTTTGTGTTTCGCCCCTCAGGCTAAAACAGCATCATTTATAATGCTGTCAGCCAGACGGCCCTCTGGGGAAAACTTCACAGGACGGCACTTCCTCTGAGACGACAGCCTTTATCAATGGACACACACATGTAAACGGAGAACTCGTCCATTTGTTCACACACACTCATAAGTCAATGACACAGCGTGGAGTGGAGACGCACTCAAAGGAAAATCTTGTATACATGTACGAAAACATATTATGAACATCCACCGGTACTCGAAGGCTATTAAACCTGAGCATATAGAAGAAGAAAAAAATATCAGGGCTGTACAGAACCTTTTTTTTTTTTACATTCATAGCTTCTATTCAGGTTTTCAAAAAATGTGAATGTCTGTAACAGCCGTAACCCAGTAATAACCATCATTAATAAATGATCAATTGAAACTTAAATAACAGTTATTAAACTGTTAACAAACAATTGAATGAAAATATATAATCTTTGCTTTTTACAACTAATATCACTTTTTTGGATAATGTTTTAAAGCGGTATACACACCATTTACATTAACAGTTTGTGTTTATATATATATGTTACAAACTTTAAGATTTACAATTCATTAGTTATCATTATCAAAAACTTACTATACAGTAGTATATTTGAAAATAATGCAAAATAACAAATCACATCATAACAAGCTTTACATTAGCTGTCAACATTTTCTAATTCAAGTTTAAATGAACAATTGATTCACAATTTACTGATGATGGTTAATATAATGTTAAGTATGAAAAAAAATGTGGGGATATTGGAAATGATAACATATATCTCTTTACCAATTTGGCACTTTTAATAATAATAAAATGCTCTTGACGCATTGTAATTGTTTGGATCATTCATTGTTTGGATTGAGAATTCAAAAGTCAGCTTTATGGACAATGCTTTGGTATAGCCCTTTAAGCTCCATAGTCCCACACAAACATATAATGGTATAAACTCACAGGTTGTACAGCATGTCGGCCATGTTGCTGCGGTAATAGAGGGCATTTCTGTACGCCTGCTCAGCCTCCTCCATCTCACCCTGGCTCTTCAGGACGTTTCCGAGGTTGCCCCATGCTGACAGGTTACAAAAGAAAAGGTTAATCATACAGAATAAAAAAAGAGCGTTTGTGACAACCTCCTTTGATACATTTTTCAGAATCTTTAAAAGCTCTTAGATTAAAACAGCAAGGAGGGACATTTCTGTGGCAAGTAATCCGTTTCTTTTGTTATTCTCAGCTCCGTACTGACACGTGTTCAGGGTTTTTTAACCTCTAAGGAGAAAGACATTATGGGTAAAGAGAGATGACGCACAGGGGGAGGTTTCTGCCAAGCACCAGTCATTCCTATTCCTGTGTATGAACAAAAGAAGACCACCACAGTGCTTTTGTAAAGAAAATGGCATTAGAGTTTGAATTGTGGCAACGTACAGGTGGAATGAGACAGCTATGAGCTTTTTAAAAAGCCTTTTATTTTAGTAAAATAACACATTCATTGTATGTAAGATAGTAGTTGATGGCCATAGCTATGTACATATGTACATAATATAATATAGTGCAATATAATATAATTTAATCACCATAATGTACCGACTATGGACTTCCAAATTGACATTTAAGTAAAGATATTACAACATTATAATAATCCATATCTGAATATATATATATATATATATATAAACATCTTTATTTAGAATGTACATACAAATGTATTTCTGAATTTTGTATCTTTTATTATAATTACGATTATTAGTATTTTCCTTTTGTATTTAACTCTTGCCTTTGCTATCTTGTATTTAGAAAAACACCAGATTTTCCCTACTGGGATCAATAAAGGTTTACTTGCATCCCTAAAGTTCCTATAAAGATCAAATCCAAGCTCTTGCTGCTTTTGTTGACCAGCGTTTAAAATGCTTTAGTAGGAAAATACTTTAAAAATATGCAGATTGCCTTTAAGCAAGTTATACAAATTATTTTTGTTAAAAATCAGAACATCTGAATTCCTGGAGTTATATTAAGTATAAACAAAGGCAGTTACGAAAAACAACCAAAAAGTACTTAATTCAACAGCGCTTTCAGAATGTATAAAGCATCTTTAGAAGGAAAGAGGTGCTTGGTGAAAAGTAAAGAAGTAAAAACAATCCGATGAGTGGGTCTGAGTTTGTGCTGGGTTCTGTTCAAATCTCATGTTAGCTGTAATGAATGTGAGTCGGGACATTGCTGCTGCTCTGTTCAGCGGACCGCCTGCCAAAACAAACAGCTGTCACGGCTCAGCTCCGCTCAGAATTTGAAAGGGAAATTAGCTAACACAACGTGTCCCTATTGCCTGGACCCTGCCCTGCTTCCCTGCTCAGCAACTCTCACAACTTTGCTTTGGACAGGAATGTGTGTGCGATGACCTTGAATGTGAAGGCTATTGAATATTTCATCTGCCGTTGCAAGTGCCAATCAGAGACGTGTGATGGTGCCCTCCCAACTAAGACAGGGCATCTGGTGTCATTAAACAGATTGCATAGGGGGCTATAAGAAGAAGTGTGATAAAGAGGTTCAACTCTGTTGTAGTCCTTGTAAAATCAAGTGTTTTTTAGGAATAAATGTAGCCTTTATTAGTACAACTTACACCAGTCTAGTTTTACTTCTGACGCATTGAACTTGTAAGCACTTGTATATTCTGTGGTAAGGCTGAATGACGAAGAGAAGACATTTTGAAGCAGCTTGACTTTGAATAATTCATTGCGGCAGCAGAGAGACAGCATCTAATTCAAATCCTTGCCTAAGAGCTTGTCTACTATCAAAAAAACAAATCATGATGGGGCAAATAAGTTTTCTTGTGGGAAATGTTATAGTAAAAATGTAGCACATGTCAGAGCAGTTTCACCTTTGTGTGGGTCGATTGCAATAAAAGAGCCTTACCTTTAGCAGGATTGACGTAAATCCCTGACTTGTAGAGCATCTCCTCATTCTGCCAGTCTTTGTTCCTCAAAACAGTTTTGACACTGAAGAGAAGGACGACGGTAGCGCTGCAGTACACCAACATCGTCCTGAAGGACCTACGTCGCAGACGCACATACAGAGACCTCATCCCCACTGCCACCAGCAAGCAGAAGCCCATGCTGGGGATGTACAGTACTCTCTCTGCTATCACAAACCCTACGTAGAAAAACAAGTTTGTGGCAGGGAGGAAAGGGATGGCCAACAGGCCTATAGAGAACACCACAACATTTTCCGAGGTGGGCAGTGGAGTCCTGCTCTCATAGTGCTTTTTGGTACCATTCTGTGTATTATTATTAATGTGAAAGTCTGTGTGGGAATTGTTTGTATGTTCATGATTGTTATATTGGTAACTGTGTCCATTACTGTTCCCATTTCTGCCATTGGTGTAATGATGCGCTTTGCCGTTCGTCTCCTTGCCCTTAACCGTCTGGTGCGTCCACAGGCTGAACCAGGCCAGGAAGAACAATCCAAGGTAGAAGGCTGCTGTGTATAAGTTCCTCCAATCAGCAAGGCGCCTGATCAAAGGCAAGGCGTCCATTGACCAATCAAAACTGAGCATGTCCGGGCAAAGGAGAAGCCAAAAGTTGGCGGCGGGCAGGTAGGAAAAGGTAAGCATCCGGGTGAGGAGCGATGGTGAGTCCGCTGCCGGGTTGTCGGAGTTGGAGAAGTTCGGAGGTTTGTTACCCATCCAGTAGAAGCGGCCGGCCAATAGGACGACTCCCCAGGCAGCCAGCAAAAACACATTCAGCAGCAGGTCGACGTTCTTTCTCTGAAGGACAAAAAAATAGAGAAACAATGATCAAACCCTCGCTCCAATGGGAAGGAAAGGAAGAACTCAAATGTACTGAACAAATAAGAACATGAAGCCAGAGTTAGTTTGCTGGCTGGTAGTAATACTTATTTTGGATAGATACATTTATTCTCACCTGGCTTGCGGATAAGAAATTAATAAAAAAACGCCCTATCTTACATAATTTTAACTCTCAAGACAACAAATATTACTATAGTTCAGCAGCATAAATTAACAATTAATGTTCAAGGAGAATTTTAAAAGTGATTTTTAAGTATACTAGGCACTGAGATTTTTTATTTTGGTTGCTCTGATCTTTCAGAAAACCTAAAAGGCAAGAACCATTTTGTTAATTGCCATATTTTTCTTTTTTGTTGTCGACTCTTTAAACCACTGTTTAAGCCAACCAAAAAGAAAAAAAGGCGTGCAAAAAGGATTAAATCCAGAGCATTCACACTGAGTCAATTCATCGATTGTTTATAAATGAAGGAGACCTTACACCATAACTTTCCATTCATGCACACATTTTCCATCTGGGGCCTCCATGGACATATCAAAACAAACACAACTCCATTTCTCATATTACAGACTCGATATTAAACACTTTTCCAAATGTTATGTGGGGACCCTTGTGAAATATTTATATTGTGTTTGGTTGTTTAATACTTTGCTGGCGAAGCTTTTAAAAATAACTGGACACATATCCCCTCAAACATGTTCCAACCTAGGACCAACTGACCTTTCTTTTGTGCTCATGTTAGAAATATAACTTTTAAAAATAAGAAGCTTTTTCCCAAAGTCAGCAGCTGATAATGCACAGCAAACTTCCACATCCTGCAGTATTAACAAGTATTTAGCCTGAAAAACACATAAATATCGGCACATAATTATCAAAGGGCTCAAAACATGATCAATACATGAACTATGCAGTGGTTCCATTAGTCACATCAACAGTCTGAGTCTAAATCAAAGAAAACAAATGTGAACAGTATGTTTTTAACAGTTGATTACCCTGAACTTTAAGTATAATTAAACTGAAAAACAAAACAAAACAACAATTATTTAAAAAAAAAAGTTATTATTATTATTAAATAATTATTTCGATTACGTTGTTTTCGTAATCGTTGCAAGCCATAATTGTATCGCGATTCAAATATGATTAATTGAGCAGCCCTATCATAGTCCTATATTTCTTCTCGGATTAATACACTTTCATTATTTACACTTACACCCAAGGCAACACAGGGCTAACCACATGTTAATTATATTCCAGTGGACGGGATCTTTCTTCATTTTCAAATACAAAGGGGCATGCACGTCTCATTTGTGATCATAATCTTGGTATTGATTTTTTAGACTGTGCTATGTCATTTACAGATTGTATCAGTGTCGAGAGGCTTCAGTAACCTCTGGGGACTTTTGACTGCTTTGTTGTCAGCGTAGGATCCCTGCTAATACAACGGCTGCAGCTCAACACTTACAATATTTGATGTGGTGCAATAGAGGGCTCAAAACAACAGCCTAAAAACACAATTCAATCAAACACAAACTCTTTATATGTTAAGTGTCTACAATGGAAGGTGAAAGAATGCTCATCTTCAAAAATGTTCCTTGTTTTTGTAGCTAAAGAAATGTACCAAACGCACGCGTGTGGCCAAACAACAACACAGTGGGGCTGAATATGAGCATACAATATTCATAGTATTTATTGAAAATATTTCACATAGCTAGCTACTTGTATAAGGTCAGATCTGTCAAGACCTTCGGTGGAGACCTGACAACAACCCGTAGCGTGATAAGCCACTGGGGAAGAATTGGTTTGGTCGCTTGGCAACCAAAGGTCATGGATTCAATCCACATCACCATTTAATTGATCATTAATTGCAGCCACTGTCAGGGTGTTACAGTCAGCTCCACAATACTTCTAACGAAATACAGGACACAGTAATGTACTTATATAGTAAGAATATATGGCAGGTAGGAATAATTAGAAAACATATTCAAATGCTTTTATGAAAACTCAATCAAGAGAATAAAAACAAGATGCTCTGTAGGATGCAACCTAATGGGTGAACTTTTTCAACCAGTCAGCCATAATGAATCTACTTAAGCTGGAAACCCACTGTGACAGCGGATGCTCGAACATAAAAACAAAAGACCACAGCTAGGCAATTGAACACAAAGCAATAGAGTGTATGCCAAACAATCATAATGATCCCACCGCTATTAAAAATAAAAACAGGAAAGGTACTACAGTTTGTCTCGATTGCTAACACACATTGCTCAGTTTCTCAGAACACTAAACACAATTCACAAAACCACACACTCAAAGTGCAAAACTCCTCATTTCTCCTGCTAAGTTAAGAGCTGCACTCAAAACTACATAAACACTTACCAAATGCAAACTTTTGCACTAAATACAACACACTTAATTCATAATACTGGATTGTTTGACCATCCAACCACATACTGCTGAGCATAATCTAAAGCACTTTAATCTTTTATGGGCTATGCTCTGTACATAGAGGTTTCTGCAGAGAAAGATTGCTTGAGTTTACAGAAATACAGTAAATGAAGAAATACAAATGAGTTGTTGAAAAAAATCACATTTTATTCTAAAATAACATTGTGTAAAATGCATCTCAGCACATATTTACTATGCTTCGGATCTCTCTAAGTGTGATGGCATTGTTTGCCAAAACCAAGTTTGTAACTGCTGCTTCCTGTGCCTCATTGAAAATCCTTAGCCCTCCACCTGCACCTCTTTTTTTCTCAGTCCTTCAGATAAACAACAAAGATCTAGTGGTTGGTCAGTGTCTGTGTTGCATAAAAGTAAGTTTACCACAGTACATTGTGCAGGATTTGTGTACAGTTATAGTGGCAACATGCCAACAATTCAATTACAGTAATGAAGTAAATACGTTTCACACAACAGATATAAGCACTGATATATCATGAATTATGCAGAGCTAAAAACTGGTAACTACCGGTAACCTGTTATCAAGTCTTAAGTGTCCGGATTACAGAGGCAACAGTAAATCGGCTTAGATTAGGCTGAACCCTCTGTCCAGCCTCTCTCATCGTCAAACCATGGTTGATAACGTGTGCAATGATTTGCAAAAAGTGCCATGTTGATTTGCAAATTGTGTGAAAACCTGGAAACGTGTTTAGAGTTTTGGAGATTTGAGCCAATGTTTTGCTCTTTGAGTGTCAGTTAAAATAATTGTGCTTTATGTA
>NW_011363710.1:0-51811 GCF_000735185.1 Notothenia coriiceps | reverse complement strand
CTTTTTACGCAGCGGTTCCAGTCCAGACATAGACATCCAAACGGCAAAAACATATTCAGTGTGCAGTTCCTTTCCTTTGGGCATTTATAGGGGCGGGATATCTACGATAATTTCCAAGGGTTGGACATAATGAATTGCGCTACTTTTAAAGCAAGCCAAACGATGTTTTCACATCTGTAATCAAAGATGTTCCGCAAAAAAGCTATCGACCAATCAGATTGCTTGCATTTGACTTGTCAGTTTTAATAATATATTTACATTTCTTCCTGTTACGGAAACAAAACTTTACAAAGCATAAAATGGAAACATTTTTAAGATTAACTTCGACCTCCGGGGGTCTTACTATGGAGAGTGGACTTGAGGAGTGCCTATCTCCAGAAAAAAAAGCACCCAAACAACGACATGCAGAGCTACGTGAAGAGCAGGTAGACCAACTGGAAAGTACCACCTTTCAAAAGCTTTCTGATGCAAGTCGTTGAAACAAAGCAGAAGAAATTATGGACCGTTATGCACAGGTGCGAAAACCCCCCCTTTCCCTCTCCAGAGCTACTGGAACGAATCTCGGGGACCGGAGAAAGTGGAGCAATATTCTAGCCACGCCAAGCAACAGCCTAGAACAACCTCAACCTATACAAGTCACCACGTAAGCCATTCTACTGATGCTGGACAGTTTTTCAGTGGGTGCACAATAAACAGCAACATACACATTAATGTAAATAAATAGCCAAATAATCGATCAACGCTCTCTGTCTAATATGTTCGCTAGCTGTTAGTGTTGTTGCATAGCAACCACTATGTTTTGTGCAGAAGGCAACGGAGGGACTATTTTATTTTGAACATCATTATTTACTAATAAAAACTATTTAAATTAGAGTGTGTATTTTTCTTTCATATTGCCACACTTGGTAACCGTTTTATAAAAGCAATAGCTCACTTCAGGCCGTGAGCTATTGCTTAAATATATCATGAATTATGCAGAGTTTAAAACTGGTAACTAACCTGTTATCAAGTCTAAGTGTCCGGATTACAGAGGCAACAGTACTGTGCAACAGCTTAGATTAGGCTGAACCCTCTGTCCAGCCTCTCTCATCGTCAAACCATGGTTGATAACATTTCATTTCATTAGAGAGTACTCTTCGTCCTCCTCTCACTCTCAGCCCAGCTCTTCCTCTTCCTCTGCTCATGCTTCCATGTTGGCTTCCATTGTTGCTGTAAGAAAGTACTCACCTGTGATCTTTTTACAGTTTTTCTCGATTGCTAACACACTCAAATTCTACATACAGTAAAGCACTATTATTTTAACTGACACTCAAAGAGCAAAATATCGGCTCAAATCTCCAAAACTTGGTCAGGTGGAACGTGTTTCTTGATCATTGATCCATGTGTGAGGTATTTTTGTGTGAGGTATTTTTGAATATCAGTGTTTTAAACCAGCTAACACGTGACTTTATGTCAGATTCCTGTGTCTTACGTGGAGAAACGTGTGCAGTGGTTTGCAAAAAAGTGCCATGTTGATTTGCAAATTGTGTGAAAAGCTGAAAACGTGTTTAGAGTTTTGGAGATTTGAGCCGATGTTTTGCTCTTTGAGTGTCGGTTAAAATAATTGTGCTTTATGTATAATTTTAGTGTGTTAGCAATCGAGAAAAACTGTAACATCTGTAGGTAATAGATACAACTGATAATATAATGAAAGTTCTGAACAACCAAAGGGGGATGTTGTCCTGGTGAAATCCAATATGGATGCTGGAACTTCCCCGAACAAGAACAAGACTAAAAACAAAAAGCACATGGGACATAAAGCAAAACATGATGTCAAAATGGTCTTGCAAAGAATTAAAATAAATAGGCCCTATTTGTCGAAAAAAAGATAATACTTGCCATGTATCATTTTAACTAGCCATCAGTGACACAAGAATGCTGCATCTACATTCCTGCTGATTGTGGGACAAACACTGAGGCATGCTTTAAACTAATACAAGGATATCCATACAGGCTGGAAGACATACATCTTGTCATACATCTAGTCAAAAATATAGTTCAACACTCCACAGTATCCATTCTTGCTGAGAGTTGAGAAAATGATTGATAACCTATCTTATGTCTGTATGAGAACTATGAAAATGCAGCTAGTAGCTGGTTAGCCTTATTTAGCAAATATATTAGCATTAAAGTATAAAGTATATAAAGTATTATAAACCTGTAAAACGACCACAATATTTTTATACTTACGGTTTTGTATGAAGTGGTAAACAAGATGTAATGTGTTTATTTTGAAAATGCTATGCTAGCTGTTTCCCGTTGTTTCCAGCCTTTGTGCTAAACTAAGCTAGCCCACTCCTACTTGTAGCTTTATATTTTTCAAACAGATACATACAGTAAGTGGAGTCAATCTTCTCATGTAACCCTAAAAGTAAGTTATGTAAAGATACAAATATTTTGTATTGAAGGGGTTTGACATTTCCTGAAATACCAAATCCCTTCAATACAAAATATTTTTACCTTGATTTGTCTGCTTTTCCTGCAAGATTCATGTGAGGAGTAAAACAACATATTGAGTGTACTTTTTACTATAATCTAATACACAGAAACAGTAGTTAAACTGAAGTGACTCTCCAAGAATATCATTGCCATGGTCTAACAAATTCTAAAAATCTGTCATCTGAACTTCATATGAACTCTCCGGATAGAGGTATGGATGGATGGAAGCAGAGTATCCTCTTCAAATCTCCCACACTAAATTTCAATGAGAATTTAAAGCCAATCCCTAAAATCACTGGAGTGGAGAAACGGAGGTCCTGTGGGATCGTTTTTATACAAGCAAGGTGATCAGAAACTCTTTAAAGGGGTGAAGTGGACTGAAGTGTTCTGTGAGGCTGTTCTTTGTGCAGACTTTGGCAGAGAGGCTTGCTGAGCAGGGTAAAAACATCTCAATCATTGCTTCAGGGAGATCCATCTTGGATTCAAGAGGCTCTTTTTCAAGCGCTCAAGTCTCCTCTCTGGCTAACGCGAGGGCTTACAAAACACCACCTCAAAGTGAACTGGAAGAAAAGCTTCCTCTATTTTTAGAGCTAACAGGTTATCCAAAATTGGATGAGAAATGCAGGGGGCACAGCGCCAACACACTGACCTCCACCGAGTTAATTTCTTTGCTGCTTAGGGCTGATTTGTGAAGTACCTTTGATTTTGCTAAGCAGCTTTGTTCCTGCTGTTTTGCGTCCAGCGTCCGTAGGGCAACGAGTAATGCTTCATGTTTTTCTGCATACACCTTTGAAAGTGCTGACGACAACCTGGCATCGCTCCCAAACATTCTCAAACCTGGCGCGATGACAAACAGATATGTCTTCCTGACTCACCCTCAGACACCACCACCCAAACCACATCCATATGTCTAGGCCGAAGGCTGAGGCGGTATTTTATTTTAATTCTTGTGCTGCACTTCCACACTGAGATTTCACTTTTCTTTGCAGAATTAAATCTTTGGGCAGTTTTGAGAACACAAAACAATCCTTTCATTGCACCTCAGCACACATTTGAAACCATCTTGGCCTATTTTCTTCAACTGCTCTTGCTTTCTAAGGAAAATAAATGTGAAAGCAAAGAAGTATACAGGCAGCGAGCAAACAGGAAGTACTCGAGAGATGATCTGGAGGACACGTTACTGCAGGGACAACATGAACCCTGAGTCTATTATCTCTTGCATAAACAAACATGTGCAGCCTTCTTAATATGCCTCCGGTTAAAATGTCCACCATTCAAAAGCATAGGTTCATTTACCAGCCAGTGAACAGCTCCCCGGGTGTTATAGCTCCATTATGCAGGAAAACCAAGGCATTCCAGCGTTGTGTCTTTTGTCTACAATCCAGTTTAGTCTGAAATAGGTGGTTCAGTGGTTTTCTTCCCTTTTGTGTTGGAGGCACAATCAGTTCAGAATTGAAACAATTTAGCTTTTATAAGCTATGCATGTGAATAAAATATCCTTGGAGATGAAATGCAAAACAGGCCAATTACGGAATCCCTATCGGGGCCTGTGTCTGCCCTTTTTTCTTCTACACTTTGATTAGGATGAATTGACTGAGAAGAAAAAACTTGATCTAAAACGTTTTTTTTTAACATCGCTTTGGTGTCGTGAAAGAAGGTTTGTGGCAAAAGAAAGTAGAAAGAGTTCAGGGAGAAATGTAATGAATTGCTGGTACACATAGGCTTTTTTGCATAATTGGCTGATGCACACCAGACAATTTTTCAAGAACAATCCATCACAGACAGGACACATTTAACTAGCCCATCAAACTACAACGACGTGATTGGCTCACACTCCAACGAACAACTCTGAGAAAATCCTGTGAAAGAAGAAGTGGCATGTCTGAACTAGCCCCCCTCTTCACCATTACTGAGATCAATTGTCTGCACAGGGCCTTTCATCAAGATCCTGCTTCACATTGATAGACTTGTAATGGAAGTGAAAATGAGCTCAGGTTACCAATTAGAGAGTCTAACAACCTTTAAAGTCTTCAGACACATACACATCTACGGAAAGCTCAATTTTGGTCTGAACACCAAATCCCCTAAAAAGTCTGCATAAATCATTCTTCAGGTTTGATGGATGGATTTTACACTGTGTCCTTGTTCCTTGACCGCTGGACTGACTAATCGAGCTTTCAGTTGATGAACCACAATTCCCCCATCTATCTGTTCTTCTTCTTATCAGCTGCAGCTGTTGTGATCCCCTCCTCTGAGACAGAAAAGAACCTTTGGTTGTAAAAACCTGATTGTTAGCAGCCAAGACAAGATAAGAGCCCGACTATTGCACTTCCTAACAACGTGTTATGGATTACCAACAGCTGGCTCATGTTTTCAAAATGTGATTAAGCTGATGCCTGACAATTTGCTCTCACACGCAGTGTTAGCGGCTGCATTTAGCTTGGAACAATTTCACAGCTGTTTATGCTACAGTAGAATAACAGAAATGAATTTGAAAATATTTTACAAATTTGGCTCAATTTAGAAACTGAAAAATGTGTTTGTTAGTCTATAAAAGCTACCTTTAATTTTACCATACAGATAGAAATGGAAACAATTGCATAACATGTGTGAGTAGCAATGAGTTTCGATACATTTAAAGTTGAAAGGTGAGATAATTTGCCTCTGCTAACACCCAGAAATATATATGTCTTTATCTTTATTTTCCACAATCTGCTGTGTAACCAGCAGTGCGAACACATCATACCTTGACTCATCTCGAGGCACATGCAATAAAGTTCACATTCCTCAATTTGTCATACAGCTCAGATAAGCTACATCAGTGCTGGCATGGCTTTAAGATGGATAACCCTCAATAAATGACTGTGTGAGGTGCGGTGTATAGTTTACTTAAAGGCAAGAGGACAACTGCTTGATTGTGGGCCGCATGGTGCGAAAGCTCATGGAGTCAAACCCCGCGGCGGACCTGCTTTGCACTGCTCATGATCAAAGTGTTTAACCCGTGTGAACCCGTGTGAACCCATTAGAAAACCAACAGAGTCAGCTGGTCCCGCTGGCCGACGGACAGAGCACAGAGATAGGAGAGGGAGAAACAGCAAAGCCCTAGAAAAAGGTCAGTGAAATCCATTGGAGATTTAACCAAAAAAAGATCTTTATTGCCCATGAGACACTAAAGTTAGATCCTTTAAAAACTTGGTGAGGGAGATAAAAGTGAGACCTCACAGGATGTAAAACAAAGTTGGAAAGACACCATTAAAGGCACCGCACAACATTATGTGGTGCTGGATGGAAAACCACAGGTTATGGTTTCCGTGTTGATTGTGCAACAAGTTATTTTTGTAATGTATTACTGCCCATCTCCAAAGTCCCACTGTGTTAGAGTTTGAATTTCAACAAAAGACGAAAGCAAATAAATCTAAGTAAGAACCTTTCCGACCATAATCACACGCCAGCTCATGATGTCTCTCTTGGTCAGTTTTTATTAACCATAATCATTGAACCAACACAGGATCCATTTCTTGTGAGACCTTCACTCAACATTCCAGCATGCTCACTCCATCTCACTTTAAACAAGCTTATTTGAGATGTCTTAATCACTCAAAACACAAAATGTCTTCTTTTCATGCTGAAGCCAGATGATCCTTCTTTATGGGTCAAGAAGGGTCTCCCGATCCCTGTGCCACAATCAGAGTACATTTATTTTGTCATCAGTGGCAATCAGGCATCCATAGATCCACAACGGCATAGGAAAACATATCTCATTCTGTCAACGAGAGGGTGTCTCTGGAGGGGATGAAATTTGAGTTTAAAAAGAGATTTGTGTTATAGGTAGGCAGGAGGATGAAGGGGGCCGAGGTTAGGAACATAAACAGCTAATCAATGGAAAATCCCAAATGTTGCCAAGTTCTCAGTGGTTACTGAAACTTGAGTTGATAAAAATGTATGAAAAAACAACAAAACGTCTCACTATATTTTCCAAAAGTCCCAGTTTTCTCTCTTGAAGTAAAGCCCAGACAATACAACAACTCTAAATGAATACTCAAAACAAACTGAAGTCATAATCGGAAAAGGCAAAAGCACCAAAAGGACTAAACAATAAGGACATAATGACAATGGAAAATCAAAGTAGACTTAAAACCTTTAACATTTCATATGAGATATTTATTGAGTGAAACCACAGTAACGGTTTGAAAAATAAACGGACTTTTCCTTATTTTCGAGTTTACGTTTCCCGTATTTATTTGTACTGCGTGGGCCAACTAAACTGTGTGACCACCGCGGCAGATTAGCTGTGACAAGATGCTGATTCAAGCTCTACAGAGGGGGATGAAATGTGGGTTAGAAGGAAGTACCGGAAAAATGTACTGTTACTGAGTTGTATCCATTCTTGATTAGTCTTGTCCATACATGGATTCCCAGTCATTACTAAGCATTTTGGAAGATCAGAGCCATTGTATTGCAGGGTTTAGAGAAGCGGGAAGCCAATTCTGAATAGCATGAATGAGACACACAAAGCCAGAGCTGGGGTCCAAAGCTTAGCAGATAAACTGTCAGAGAAATGTCAGATGTGGATGTCAAGTAGCTCTCTGGTGTTACGTTACAGATGACCACCACTCAGTGACAGCATGCCATTTGTTGCAGTTAAACTTTATACTGGCTAGTAACAAGTAAGGGGAGTTCAGGAAACATAACAACTTGTGGTGTTGGTGGAAGACAAACAGCAGAAGCCAACATCAACCATAAAGAACCCAAGGTTCATTGTCGAGTTGTAACGTTCCACGTTCAACCAAACATCTTGTTTTTCCACAGACAAATGAAAGGCATTCTGAGGATGACGTGAATCTCTCTGTGAGGAAAAAGCCTACAGACACAATGAAAAGAGTTAAAGCCTGACTGAAAACTATCTGCTCAGCACCAAACAGCACACAGACAGAGTAAGTGGATATCCGTACACTGAATGGAGCACTTAGGAGGTAAGAGCCAAATGTTTATGAGTTGGCAGTGACCACAAATTGAGCTAAATGAGAATGAATATTGGACCTACATTAGAGAGGTTGCCAGAAACACAACTCCAAATGTGTTATGTCATTTTGTAAATGATGCTTCTATTTAGAGAAACATAGATGATAATGCGGGATATGCTTGCGGTGGCAACATTGGCGACAATTCGCTTCCATGTGTTGTCCAGTTTGGGTTTTTTGTCTTTTGTCACCATTCGTTTTTTCCGGTCAAGAACTATTCATTTAAAGAATTCTGTTATTTTGCCAGGTCCAAAAACAAAGATGGCCACACCCAAAGGGCCAGAGTTAAGGCTTTGTATTTCTAGGTCCAGGTCTCTAGGTAGCATTGTCCACTGACAGTATGTAATACAAACTATGGTCAGACCGAGCACTTTATTGATAATTAATTAAAAAGGACATATACAAAAATACAGAAAGTGCCAATAACTTTCAAAAAACAAATTAAAAACATGTAGCTTTTACAGAATATCAACTAGGAAGAAATAGCTCCAAGTACCAAAAGGACAGTGCTTTATTGGCGAAGGAAGCGAGCCATAGATCAAACTCATAAAATCATCTTAGAGCCATAAAAGTCCCTAAAGACCGTGAAATTACTTTAATTTGTAGTTCTAAGCAGAGACCATAAATCAAAAATGTCCAGACACAGGAACAACATTCAGTACAAGAGAGAGTTAAAGTAAAAAATAATAGACAAAACCGAAAAGTTGCCTAAGCCGACAGAAAACAGGGAAACCTTTAATGTTTGTGGGAGTATACTGGCAGAAATCTTTCTGCAGGTTTCTGAGCCTCTCCATGTCTCCATGCAGGCTTAACTCCTACAAGGGCATGATATCTCACTTCCATACTGGTTTGCCTCCAGATTACCAATGAATCTGCGGATTGAAAGAAACATTTCTCGGATGTGTTGGTGCAGAAATGAAGCATCAGTATTTCTCCTCTTGGTGTAACACTTAATCCTTCTGTGACAGGCTGTTGAAGGGTTTTCACAGTCGGTATATTAGTTAATTATTAATCCTGGGGAGAATATCACACCTGAGGTAAACTAAACTGCTATGTAAATTTGTAGGAATTATATAAAACGATCCTAGTTATTAGGGCTGCTCGATTATGGCAAAAATCATAATCTCGATTATTTGGTTCAATAATTGTAATAGCGATTATTAAATGCGATTATTCATTGACTTTGAAAACATCCATTTATTGGAGAATAAATAATTTGAACAGTATGTTTTTAACAGTTGATTACCCTGAACTTTAAGTATAATTCAACTGAAAAACCAACAAAACAAAAATTATTATTAAAAAAAAAAAAAAAAAGGTAATAATACAAAAATAATCGTTTTATTTCGATTACGTTGTTTTCGTAATCCTTGCAAGCCATAATCGTAATCGCGATTAAAATACGATTAAAATACGATTAATTGAGCAGCCCTACTAGTTATACTATTTGAGGTGAAAATACTTTTTTTTTAGGGTGAAAATGTGGGACCAAAAAAAACAAGGCTTGATCAAAAATAATGACAGGGTACTCACTGAGAGTCTGTATGTGACTCTGGATGTCTTTAAGGAATAAGGAATTTGCTTTACACAATTTGCATCCCTGTTTATAACCGGTAGATTGCCCCGTGTGGCTTTGCTTTCCCACTAATCATTCCAATGTGTCACAGAGGAGAAACTAGATTGGTTGTGGCCAAAAGTCAATTTATCCCACACGGTTGACTCAATGTTAGAGGACAAAAACTGCAACTAAACAAGAAATAATTTGAAAACAATTGGAAAATACCATAGGAGTAGAAATTAGGGGAAAATAACAGAAAATCAGCACATAGTGTTTTATGTCTGCATTAGCATGCCCATAGGGTTTGGACCAAGATGGGAACAAATCCAGACCAATCTATTCACAGAGGTATTATTCAAATTCACAATGTCTTGCCTTTTCTTCCCATCACAGAAGACAACCTTTTTGCTCATAAAACGATGCCCTGATAAAGTGGATGTCCCTCCCTACAACAGTCTTTATCTAGTCATATCCATATGTATCTCATTTTGAACTGATATGCAACAGTGTCTGCAAGATCCAATCTCCATGTGATAAATGTAGTCACAATGACTCAACGTCCTTCTTGAGACATAATGGTGGCCATCATTTACGCAATATGGACCATTCTTACTTTTCAGAATAGAGTACATTTCAAACTTAAAACACATTCTTAGAGTGGTCAGCCAGGTATATAAGTCCACACATACATGCACACATAATCATATATGTCACAAAGCAGCAACAGATACTTCTTCAGAGTTTACCAGACCAAGGAAACTTGGGTGATGAGTGCCATAGCAGAGTTCAAACGCTCAGGGAGCGAACGTCTATAACTAGTTGATATCCCATATTTAATGAATGGTTATACAGTAGCACTGGCTTGGTATATAACGACCATCTGCAGTCTGTGTATCCAAAAATAAGGCATCCCGTAGCTGATGGTTCACAGGAAGCGACAGGCTGTCTGATAGAGGAGAAGAACACATAACAATTCTACAACATACTCTCTTCCCCTCCCTCGATCCGTCCCTTGGCCGCCACATCCATTATTGTCTCACCCCTCCCTTTCAACACATTTTTCTGCGTCTCTTTCGCACATGCCCCGTCTCTCCTCAGTTCCTCGTCCCATGCAGGGAGCGCCTACGGTGATGATAGGACCATGGCTGGGAAATGCAGTGGTCCTTTGTCGCAGCATGCACAAGGGAATTTGCAGCTAGGATTTAATGTATTCAGGTAATGCCTGACCATGCCTCCAGAGCATTTGTGAATATTACAGAACGCGGTGAGATGTTGCAGCAGATCATTTGCAGATAGCCCTACATGTGTTTCCTTTGTTTGTTGAAACTGGCCATTTGCCCATTCCACATCTGAATGATTTCATTTCTCTCATCCATCGGAAATAATTTGGCAGCGGTTAATGGTTTATTGGATAATTGGTCAGGCTTATTTTGATTAGAATTCCTAAAAGTCACATTTATTGTACTATATATACAAACAACTAACATTAGAATTCCCTGGAGTGCTGTACATCTGTCATGACGCGTTGAGCGGTTCCAGTACTCATATACATATTTTCTTTAGCTTTACACAACAATAACTTATAAAACATTCTTAAGATTATGTAAATAATCAAGCAGTATTGTTTCACATTAAATACTCTTAAGTTTAATTAGAGTACCACAAAAACTTTTTTTTTCTTTCTTAAAAAACCCAATATGTCCTCATGAGACCTCAAAGCATTTATTGGTCTTTTAGTTTTGACTGATACAGCACTGTAGCTTGAAGTCTCAAGTAATGCAGTTCTGGCTGAATGATTTTAACATGGCAGTTTATTTGCCAAGACCATTCACAATGAGCTATAAATGTGAACTACGGTCAGCAACTAAAACAAATGCCCAAGCTATATCTTACTTTTGTCGAAGTTCTAAACTCTTGATGAATGTCAATTGAGTTTAGAATGTGCTTGAAGGGTAAGTCCAATGTGGCTCAGGAATTTTAATTTGGAGATTTCCCTTCTGTATGTTTGACATTTACTGTAATACTTCTGGGTGAATCAATTATCCCTTTTAAAAGCTTAATGATTTAGGGAAAACAGACAAACCAGCAAATCTATATATGTTTCCATTAAGACAAGCAGGACACTGTTGCTGAGGGACATTCCTTTCCCTGTCTGAGATCTTACATAACATGCCACTATCGATTCACAGACATGCTGGCTATATAAAGAACGGGGTATGCATTCTTTTTCAGTGGAAAGCAGGGAAAGGGACAATGTGAAATATTTCAAGCCTCATGCTGTATTTCACGATCGTTTTGACACGGGGCTTTGTTTCAAGGATTTTTTATTCTCTCTCTACGCCTCCATCTTCTTCACCTCACAGCAGGCAAAGTCAGGGTCATTGTGCTGGCTGTCGCTAGCACCCTGCCTGTCAGTTTCACTTATGCCTGATGAAGGGTATGGGCTGAAGCAAACCCAGCTCAAGTCACTGTCTATCACTGTGGTTTGCACTCAATTTACCTCACAGCGAAGAAATGCAGGGGTCGGAAGAACTGTCCAATCATCTGTGTTTGAAATGTCTTCATTATAACCCTGCTCCTACATGTTATTCTTTGTTATGAGATTCCTGATCATATACTGTAAAGAGAACTAGTTAGACACTTTTGGGAATCACCAATAGTTATTTCTTGCTGGGATTGAGATGAAAAGATAATACCACTCTTACGTCTGTATGATAATTGTGAAGCTAGAGCAGATCATTGTTAGCTTAGCAGAGAGACTGTGGGAACACCTAGCATTACTCTGTCCAAGGTCCCACCATTTTCTGCTAATAACTATGAAGCTCAAAATACAGAGTTATTCCTAATTATTTACATTTTTTAACACTAAAAAGCAAAACATTGACGACATAGTTCTGTGGATTACCTTGAGCAACTGTGTCCTTATTTCTGGATAGAGAGATTGTTGTTTGGATTGTCATATACTATTTTGGAATTAACTGTCACTTTAACAATAGATGGGTCAATCTTTTCATGTAACTCTTAGCAAGAAAGCAATTAAGCTTACTTCCTAAAATGTCAAACTAAAGTTAGAAAACCTAAACATCTACCTGTATAACCTTCTGTTTTTTCTATACATCGGTTCCCATTATGCATGTCTCCCACCGCCCATCACCATGTCCAGACCAGAGGCGCTGGTGTGTATCCCCATGTGAGAGGCAGGTGGGTGAGGGCAGGGGGCACTAGCAGAGCCCCACAGGCCCAATCCATCACACAGTGACAGGAGCCATTAGAGCATGGAGGAGCATCTGTGGAGCCCCAGGTAAGAACGTATTAGGTGTTACCTCATCAAATACACAGCAAGGGTATGTATGGATGTCATGATTCGTATGCAGGGCCTATAGCTCACCCTGCATACATGCAGTGCACACAAATCTGTGTTTGGAGGGACCTCCAGGTCACAGCTTCCCTCGCCTGACTCGCCATTTCCACAACACCTAAGCTCTTGGCCCGGGGTCATCTCTGTGGCCCTCCAGACACACACACACACACACACACACACACACACACACACACACACACACACACACACACACACACACACACACACACACACACACACACACACACACACACACACACACACACACACACACACACACACACACACACACACACACACACACACACACACACACACACACACACACGACGTTAGCAGTGACCTTGCGCTAATAGCCGAAGTGTGAACAGAAAATCTGAGGTGTGAAAAGATAAGCTTGACATTCAGTGAGGGCCAGCTGGGTCGTGTCCCAGATTTTGAAATCATATTCTAGTGTCTTTGTTGTTGGTTGAACAAAAGCAATCGCAAAAGAGCGTTTCAGGTTTCTAAGAAGACATATCTGAGCCCTTGTGTACAGATGGATGTACAGCATTGACATGACATCACCGAGATGACTCCCCTTAATCCAGTTTACACTTTCAAAGCATCAGATGTCTGTATTGTTCTTGTCATGTAACGAGTGTCAACCCCTGAGGGACTGTGACTCATACTGTACCCGTATGTTAGCAGAAGTATCTCCAGTGTGTAAAAATGAACTCAATAACCCTTTCTCTGGAAAATAAATGGACACAGAGCATTATGTGGGTAGGTCTGTCAAACACATGAAGTATGGATAGTTTGGCTAAACAAGGCACACATCTAAATATGGAGTACAATTATAGTGAAGATGTTTATTTTAAATCACAGGTCCAAACAGATTTTTCACAATGCTAGAGCCTGAGTCTTGGCTAATTTCAGTTGTTCTCGACATTAATTGTATTGCTTAACTAACAATTAAAGAACACCGAAAAAAAACAGTCCATAAGACAGACAATTCACTGCACTATGCTTTGGGATAAACACCGTGAGATCTCACATTTCTTCCCAAACTAAATGAGTCTCTTATTGAAAATGAGCCTATTAACTAATGCCGTGCAGGAAACAGACTCGTAAAAAGCTAATTTTTCCACATAAATTGTGGCTAAACCTGACTTAGTAAGCAAAACAGTGTAACATATAAATGTAGTTAACGCAATGCCTTAAAGTAAATCCATACACATGACCATAAATACTTTAATCAGCCACAGAGGCAACTGGAGAATATCAGCTCTGTAAAGGTCAGCTTGAGTAAACAATTTAATGATACAGATTTTTCCACTTTTGAAGACACCACGTCCTGGAAAGTAATTAAAGCACTGTGAGCTGTAGGCTTAGTTGGCATTGGATATCAACACTGTAAATGCCAGTAGGTTTAACACTAAACATACGGACTAATGACTGCAGGGGGGGAAAGGAAAGGGGTGTAATTGCTTGTTGAAAAGTGTATAGGACTTTGTGGGCCATAAAAACATAAATTCAAACTAATGCAGGCAGATTATGTAAGAAAGAGGTGTTCTTTATGTATATTTGCATTTGCATTGTCTAAAAGTAAAGATGCGTGATTATGATTTATCTAAAGAGCACAATGTTTCTCTAAGAAAGGTTATCTGAGGATGCATTGGTTGCACCGGATCTCTTAGAATAAGCTTCCCGCAGAGTTCAGATACCAAAGGATGCCTAGAGCTTTGCCTCCAGCATCATCATTAACCAAACATGTGCATATTCAAATACTTTCTAGGCACTATTGTTTCTTGCACTTTCTCTTTTTTCTTTAATCCTTTTTCCAGGGAAGTGTCTATAGCGCTAACATGAACACGAACAGAAGTAATTCTAAACTTTTTTTTTACACTAAATCAGCTGAATAATGTTTAATATTCACAACATCTATTGAGGACTATATAAAAGGTGGCATGTGGTATTCTAATCCGCTTTAGGATTTTGTATTTCCTGGGGACAATGATATGAGAGAATTGGATCCATGTAAGCTCTAAGGCTGACATCGCACAGACAAAAGCCTGCAAGAAGAAACACATTCACAGTACACAAACAAATTATAGTCTATTCAATCTGACATTATACTCTGACCTGATTTAAATACAGCTTGCTTTATATTAAATGTCTCTTTTTATTCGAATAATCCTTTGATTTAGCTGCAGTTCTTTAAAGAAAAGCCATTATTTCCTAGGTTTATTTTTACATATGGTAAATTGTAGTGTATGCTTCTGATGTTCTAAGATCTGTTATGCAACCCAATAAATCAAGATAACATCCATGCATTACCTCCTCCCTCTGATTTGTATGCAGAGAGTCTACAGTTAAAGTCTTTACGGAATGAGTTATAAACCTACATGGAATTACAGTGACGCTTTCAGTCTCCACTGCCCACAACCTTCAAACCGCACACAGGAGCCGTAATGACCCAATGGGAGATTTGCAGCAGATATAAAACTCTAATGTAATTGACTGTGCGCCACGATCAGATAAGCAGGCCCATTTCAACATTTCCAACGGTAAATGTCAAACGACTGTAGCCCAGTGGAGAGTTTGGTGATAAAAAGCAGCATCGGCCCACTGTGGCTCGTCATTCATGCAACAATCCGGTCTCTTTAGTCTGACTGAAGAATGGGTATAATGTTCTCCAAAAAATAAATCCGGGACATGTTGACAGCTACTTTTCCATTCTTTTATTCACTTAGGTCTCATCAAAGATAGTTACTGTCATACTCATTTTCTGGTTTCATATTTGTATTTTGTGCTTCAACTGAAACATGCTTCCATGCTTTAATGTTCAAAAAATTATTATTGAAATTATATTATTATTATTATTATTATTTTGGTTGTTGCTATAATGCAGGGGTATTAAATTGTTTTTCAAAGAGGTCCGGTGAGAGAAAATGTTTTCGCTGTCTACCTTCCTCTTTTTTGAGCACGCCATTTGAAATTACTACGACTGTTTCTCTCTTCTTTAAAATATTTTTTAATCTATCGTGCTGACTCACTGACTCCACCGATTTGATTGGCTGAGTAGCGTTACCTCATTAAAATATGGAACAATAACTTTTTAAAACCTTTTTATCTTCATGTTTTAAACATTTTTTTTAACATTTTTAACATTTTCAACTTTGCGGATAAATCCTTATTAATCAATCAATCAACAACTTTATTAATCCCGCAAGGGGCAATTGGTTATGAGCAGCAGTTTATGTCATGTACACAGGCAGGAACATACAGGAAGAAAACACACAGATACACCCGGGAGCACAGATGTGGATCATTCCAATTTACACGATAAATAGTTCATAGCATCACAATAATAAATAAATAAATAATCAAGTTAAAAGCCTTTCAAGAATTTAAAAGTTTGAGTGCAGAAGGGATGAATGATTTCGCAAAGCGATTAGTCTTTAGAGTAGGTAGAGCATATCTACGCCCTGATGGCTACAGACAAAATGCATGTGCAAGAGAACATGACCTGGAGGCTGGAATGCTCTCTGCTTTCAGCAGAATCGGTTGCTTACAGAAGGAGTTTAAGTCTCTCTGTTTCACTCCGATGACCTTAGAGCAGGTTTTAGCAATGCTGTTCAGGCTATTCCTATCTTTCAGTGTAAGGCTATGGAACCAGCAGATAAAAGTAAAACAAATAAGGCTCTCAATGAAGATGCTATATGCTCCCGGCAACACACTGAACGTCAACTTTTCCTCCGTATTACACTCACCCCTACTTTAGTGGGAACAATGAGTCTGCGTCTTTGATGCGCACATGATGCGGGGATGCAATGTAGACAGGAATAAACGCAGATCATCCTCTGGCTGCAGCCTTGACCGGTACTTGCTTTTGATCAAAGTCAATGCGTAAAACCCGCACTCACACAGGTAGGTGGAGGTGAAGGGAATGAGCCCTTTTACAGCCTTTTTGGCGAGGTGGGGGAACTCGGTCTCCACAGACAGCCAAAAGTGTGCAAGTGACGTTTTCTGCCAGACGCTGTCTCCTCTCTCACTTTAGGTAACTTCACTAAAAATCGATCCATGTTGCAGCTCGCATAAAGTTAGCTGAAGTTAACTAGCTAGATTTCACTGTTTCTCGTTATTTTCTTCTCACGCTGCGCCTCCCCTGAAGCTCTCCCCGGGAAGGCGCACCTCACACTTTGAAAACCGCTGGCTTAGAGATGTCCCGCCCCCTACCCTAGCACGTATAATGTGTTTAAGCGTTAGCCAATAGTAGCGCAGGTGTTACGTAGCAATGTCACTATGTTACAGAAGAAAGCAGGGGAGTACAATTGAGGAGTTGCAGGCAGGGGGAGGGGGAGGGGGGGGGGGAGTGTGTGTGAGAAAAACTCTCTGGAAGAATATTTGCGTTTGCAGACCATTTACATGCAAAAAAAACTATTTAACACACTACAGGAAAGGGATAACCCCAAAAAGCATAATATGGCCCCTTTAATGTTACAATGCTGCTTTCCTATTCTTCCACTTCGGCTTGTGTGACCAAGTTTTCAGCAACCCGACACATTTCAAGCCCTAACATGAGGGAGGGAACTGCATTTATTTCACTTCAATAGTTTTCCGCTCTGTTCACAACTTGTCCATGCAGCTGTAGTGGACTGTTTGCCATAAGGATATAGTCACGATACTCATAAATCCATACAGAAGTACACTACATTACAAGCAGGCAACAAACCGCCCAAGTTAACATGACTGACGTGATGATGACAGCTCTCTGACAGTGCTTCCTTTTATGTTGTCTGTGGTGCGACTTAATGACACTGAAGGATAATGACAATTGTCTGCTAAAAGTTGCTCGTTAGCAATATGGAGACGTACATGGCAGCAGAAAAAGTTCCAGAAAAGTATGCTGCTTAACAGTCTCCACTCGAAATAATGAAAAATAGTCTGTTGTTTTCTAAAAGCGCCTGACAACCCACGCAGTTTCTTATTTGTCTCCTCAATGGAAAGTAACCCGCTGTGAGTTTTCTTTGCTGCAAAGAAGTGATTTATCTTTTCAGACTCCTTCCACTGTGAGTTTGTTATTGTCATTACTCCAGACGTTGTGGCATATTCACTGTAGAACTTGGTGAACATAATATAGACTTTTTTCTTTGACATTAAAGTTAGCAATATAAAAACTGGGTGGTTGACACAAGGAATATTAACAGCATTAGACTCAGTCTGAGTCATTTTTCAAAAAATTGTAACTAGTTTACAAAGCTCAGATTTTTTTTAGTATATACAGACAGCGTTTTCCCTCCCTTTATACTCCAAGCTCCTACTTTGTCATTGACAATACAGCATTAATGTAACCTACCAACAGTAAAGAAAAATAAATACAGAGGAAGCCGTTACTTAATGTTGTCCAAAATTGTGAAGAAACCTGCCAGTTCACATTAGACAAGCAACTTGCCACTGTTAATTCTTTCAAATTTAAAAAGTATATATCCTTTTATATATTTTTTGTTTTGTAACTTTTTGAAAAAAGATATATGATATGAGAAATACAGCACTGGATTTCAGAAGCTACCCAGGATACATCTGCCTCCTGAGACGCTTGCCAACTTAGTTAACCACAATGGCAAGCCATGAAAGAAATCCATAGGGCTTGCTCCACGCCAGAAGTGTAGTATAACTATCTACCAGTGTATATTTTCTCCCAAAGACAATTGGATCAGCAGGCTTTGTGGATTTTCAATCAAAAAGTTGAAAAACTGTCAGCTATGAGGCATCATCTCCCTCGGCCCCTTTGGCCCTGTTTCCTCTATGCTCTAGCCATGCCTGACAAGCCATTAAAAGGCCTGTCTGCCTGTGGCAATGGATGGGCTTTACTCCAGAGGGCACAGAGAGTCAGATAAAGCCTGAATCATGAGAGGACAGGGTGGAGAAGACGGCACTCCTCATTTCCAAACTATGCTGAGCAATGAAATGGAATTGCTCCTCAATAAACCATATTCTCTCTTTTGTTTCTATCTCTATCAGTTACCGCCCCCTTTCTTGCTGACCCCTCTGCCTCCTTGCCGCACAACCTATCCTTAAGTGCTGTTCTGTGCTTGGGGGCGTGCCAGATACCAGCTCTCTCATTGGCTGGTTTAGGACTCTTTGGTCACATTGTGTCCTGTTGAATTTATCATGACGGCTAGAGAGCTGTGGATGTCATATTGACAAGACAGCAAACAGTAAATACTTCTGACAGGAGCTGTTGGAGAAAAAGGCAACCTAGGCCGAATGCTTCAAAAGCAACAAGGAAATATGAAATGGCGATCAATCTTTGTTATTTCAGCTATTACTTTAAAAAATGCTTTTATTTTCTTCTCTTTCTTTCCCTGTGTGCAAAATGAATAAAAGCAACCTAAAACACTCGTAAGCAACAGGAGAAAAACCCTAGGGACACAAATTGATTTGACTGAATGCTAATGTGGCAAACAGCTTACTTTTCATCATTATGTTTTGAAGACATCAAATGAATCATAAAAAATGATTAACACTGATGACTCTATGGGCAATTAGCTACTCATTTTCAAATTGAGTCTAGTGTTATTCATTTGTCATTTATTAAACTGATCTCTGTTTAGGTGTCTAGAATGTATGTTTCCTATAAGAAAAAAGTGCAGCCATAAACTTAAATTACAAACAAAGGACCTACAATCTGCAACAGATCAGCAACAAACTCTTCATAACCATAATAATCCATTACGTTCCATTCAGATGACTCATCTATACAAGATATGTTGGGTTTTGCTATAAAACAGCAGTAGTATGCATCGCTTTTGCCCAGAGCCACATAAATATGTTTTCTTTGTGTTTCCTTGTATTTGATTGAAAACACAATAATGTGACCTGAAAGGACCCAGCTGTGCACAACCTTGGAGATGTTTATGAAAAGCAAACAAAATGCACACATAGTACACAACACACACACACACACACACACACACACACACACACACACACACACACACACACACACACACACACACACACACACACACACACACACACACACACACACACACACACACACACACACAACACACACATATATAAATTGACTTTCCCATGCTGTTGGCCAGACCTTTACAGGTGCAGGAAATCAGATACATGTGAAAAGCACTGAGAACAAACTGTTTACCTTGTACAGGAGCATGACGACCTGTCGCAGTTTGAGCTTGTGGAACACGCAGACGTCGTAAAGCGCCGACACGGCCAGGACGGTCACTCCGAGCTCCTTCCACAGCATGCTGCACGCAGCGCAGACCAGACTGCCCAGGAACCACGCCACGAGCCGCACTGGCCCAGCGTGGCCCCGCAGCTGGCAGTGGCGCATGTAGCAGAGCAGGGACAGCAAGAAGAAGAGGGTGGCCCCTTCATCCGCGCGGCCCACGACCCCCGCCACCGCCTCGGTGTGGATGGGATGCGAGGCGAAGAGCAGGCCGGCAAGCAGGCTCCAAAGGCCGCCTCCGAGCAGCAGGCGAGCCAGGGAGGTGAACAGGCCCGTCACAGCCCCGTGGAGGGCCACGTTCACCAGGTGGTAGCCCCAGGGCTCCAGCCCACCCACCGCATGGTTGAGTCGGAAGGAGAGGGTGCAGAGGGGCCGGTAAGACTTATGGCTGCCACTGTGGGTGAGTAAGGTGCCCCAGAAGTCATCGTAGAAGATATTTGTCCAGGGGGTCTCTGGTAGCAGGTCCTGATTGGTCTTGATTGCACGGCTGTAGAGAGAATAACAAACATGAGTAAAGGACTTACGGGTAGGAAAAAAAAACATTGTAGATGAAAAGATCAAATCAATATTTGATTCTGTACACAGAAAGGTTTGTCAATTTAATTAATGTCAAACTGCTTCACTGATTGACCACTCGCCTAATGAATGAAAGTGCTGTTTGAACCAGCCTGGTCTCCTTAACAATGAGGATCCTATACATTGAGATTACATATCACAAGCACACTTATATACAAAGAAGACTGGTGTTCATGTTCTGTGTGACAACCAAAACTCATCATTCGCTCATTTGAAATTATGTTCATAAATAAATATTTAAAGAAACTTACATTTTTTGCCTAAACATGACCAAGTGTTTTTTTTTTTTCACTTATGTTTTCTTAAGTAGACTTTTGTTTACCTAATAGATCAATATGTGATACTGTGCTGAAGGCAGGCATTTGTATCAACTAGATTATTGTCAAACTGCTTCACTGCTAAGTCTGATCATAGTGTGGGCTTAGCAGGAAATATAAGTTGCTGTAAACTGAAACTTCACATTTGCTTACAGCTTTTCCCTGAGATTGTGGTCATGTGGGACTCACCAACAGAACATTTAGAAGGCAAGCCTTTAGCCCTGGGCAGCTTTGCCACCACAGCCAAAGCTCTTACAGCTGTGGACCTCTGGAATTAAGCTAGAGCGCCACACCCTTAACCCCAAACAAATACCGGCACGCAGTAGGGGAACGCCATGTTGGCAAAATGCAGCTTGGAGAGAAGGGTTACAAGCGATATGGCAGCTCGGAGCTTGTCTGGGGAAAAAGCAGCAGTTGTGCAAAACGGAGGGATAGGTCAATTTTGAGAGACATTTTCTAGACAACCACTGAGTAACTTTGACCTCCCCTCTGTCAGGGATGAACCGGCATGACCTAACCCATTGCTGCTACATCAACCACAAGCTGTGCGTGTTGATGGCTGAGGGGTGGTTTTCAAGGAAGGCATGCTTCTCCCAACAGTAGTGATTAAATAAAAGTTAAAGGTTTTTCCTATCTTTTCTGCCACGTTCTGAGGTGTCTGACAGAGTGTCAGGCCTGCTGCTTTTAACTACAGCTGGTGGTGCTGATGAGGATTGAGGCAACAGGCAACATAATGAGGCTCCGCAGAGACAAGGTGCTTGGCAATGGGGGAACAGAGGTGTGATTAAAGGCGTGATAGATGGGACATGACACGTGATAACAAGCCAAGTGCAGCAGGTAGATGTGTCCTCACTGCAGTCACAATTAACACACTCATCAGTTCAACAGGAGATAAAAGGTGGGAGGGACAACAACACCTGAAGGAGTAATCATTTTAATCTGTGTGTATAAAATGAACATAAATGGGAAGAAAAATGAATGAACCAAAAAAAGCAGTTGACTCAAGAGTGAGAGATGATCTTAAACATTCCTAAAAACTATGATAAAAATACTTGATATTAATATTATATTATATTTTCACTAAGTTACATTTTGAAACATCAGTGCTTATCACAACCATCAGATTTGAGCTCATCTTCAGAATGTTAACCTAAAATATACAAATGTAATGTATTTAGGAGCAAATGTTCAGCAATAAAACAAATGCTTTTTGGTGCAGAAAAGCAAAAAATAAATCTGGTGGAAAATATTAAAATCTACAATTTTGAAGCCAGGACTCATTTCAAAACCTGATATAAAAGAATGATTGGCCTTGCATTTATACCCCTTAAGGGTCTGAGTGTCTGTATTTTGGCTACACGGTTAACTATAGACTTATTAACCTAGCCGAGGATGAACTTTAAACACAACACAATTTAAGAAAATAAATTTCTACATTTCTGCCATCTACATCATCAAAGCCAAAATGGCATTGGGAAGGCACAAGGTTTAAACATAACACAGGAGCCTCTTACCACCAGAAAAAGTTGGAAAGGTGTTCAAAAGTAGCCCTTCTTATGATGAGTCTAAGGGAAATAAATACTACTTGGCTTTGGGATGTTGGGGAAAATAATCTGCTGGGATATAATAGAAATGCCTTGGATGTCAGAGCACAGAAGATTGGGTTTCACCAGCTTCTCGGACAGAGGCTCCATCTCTCCACCAGCCGGCTTAAGAGTCAGTAGCCCAACTCTCCACTTCATGACTCAGAGATGCCAGTTTATTTTCTCTGGCCCATTTGTCAAGTAAGATCTTCATTCCGCCGCGAGATGCTCACATAAGAGGCATTATGGTTCAATTACATCTTTAAGCCGTTTTGGAGACAAGTGTGCTCATTTTCCACTGCACAGTGAGGCCAGATACATTATATATTTCCTCAAAACCACACAAGACTCTTTTCTGGCAGCAGAATACAGACTAAAGCCAGTGCCACTCACTCAAGCCCAATGCTTTTACTGCCTTGGCTTCCTGAGTCACAGTGCATGGGGTTCACCTCTCAGTTGGTGTCTTGCTAACATGTCAGAGGCAGGGGGGTCCCTAAAGTGCTTGACAAGTGGAGAATCGAGGAAGGCAGAGAAAGATGGTAAAGTGTTACCTCTTTACTGTATATCACTCTGCAAGAACTACTCAGAGCAGATGATGGGAAAACCCACAGCTGCGTTAACACATTCACAGTCGTAATGCAACTATGGCTGGTAAATATAACAATTATAACAATATTGAGATATGAGATCATCCTAAATGTTGGATATTGCAAGATTTATTTGTGCATGGTTTTAAGGCTACTTTAGGAGCAATGAAAGTTCATTTTCAGAATTTACCAGAATTGTCTTGCCTCAGTATATCGACATTACTGACGATTATGCATCAACGCAATCATAAACCAAACAATATTGGCCCAAATACTGATATTGATGTGTTTGGGTAAGAATATTGGGATACTTTATTCATATCGCCTAGCCCTAAATTCAATTTGAATAATCCAATCTATGGAAAATCCCAAACCCACAGGTCTGGGTCATTGTCATCAGACCTTGCTCCTCTACCAGCTAAGAGGCCAGCTGGGGAGGAATATTGAGTTTCTGCGGCTGGCTGGGCCCATTTCTCAGCAGAGCTCGAGACACGAAGGACCCCTCTGTGCACTGCAAACCTTTTCCAGCCGGGAGCACATTCCTCCCCCGACCGCTCGCCTGAACGCCTGACTCCCAAGAGGATCGTGTGGCTGCTAACAAGAGGAGCCTCTGAAAAGTTTTCTGGATCCCCATTACTCAGGCCAGATCATCTACATCTTCCTGCCAGCAACAGTTCCTTCACAACAAGACCAGTTCTCAATCTGTCACAATGCGGACTAGAACTGGACCCTTTAGACTCTAAAGGGTTTAGAATGATATAAGTAAATGCTTGTTTGAATATGTAAACAGAGTATGGAAAATGCAAGAGGGGTGGTGCTTTTATGTGCCAAATCATTCTAATGTACACAATAGCACTAATTGGAATAACTGTGGTGAACATAGGGAACCTAGAGCGTTAAATTACATTGGAAAAAAACATAGATGTGTGAACAGAGAAAACAAAGGCAACAAAGTGTCTGTTGTTCACATCTAAGGCCTGACTAACTCTTCTCACAGCTTCACAAAAACATCACATTCGCTTTAACACCACTTTAAAAAGCAAAGAGAGGACACCGAAAATTAGCTTTTTCTCCTATGCTGCCGTGACGGTCCTCTGTCACTCAAAAAGCTTTCAAGTATGAAGGTTATTCTCTGCCTCCCCCCCAAAAAGCCTTGCTTTTAGTACTGTGCTATTTGAATACAAATGTACACAAACGAAAATCTAATGAAAGGCAATTGCTTACACAAAAGCTGAAGAACATTTAATTATAGACCCAAAGTAAAACAATTTTGTTCTTGGGCGTACCCCCAACCCTTTTGCTGAGCTCAAAAACATTTCCATGAAAAATGCTCCTGCTATCTCCTTATTTGAGAAACAATCATGTGAGAGCTAACCTCTTTACTCCTGGAACAGTTTCACTTATAATGTAAATGCACCAGCAGGGTGGAGAAAAATGCAATGACTACAGGATCCATGGGAAGAGGCTATCTGAAATTGAAGATTGATTGGCATTTCGGCACAGATATGCAGTGGGCAAACACGCAGGAGATGAGAATGGATATTGGATAGAAGATTGGAAACCTAGAACATGTCATCACGATTTTCCCTTTATAACTTCTCAATGAATTTAAGATGAAGCTCTGAGTGAAATGGAGCCGTATGACTGGGATAACATCTATTTTTAAATCCTCCAAAGCCTGATGGAAAAGAATATACCAATCTCTAAAATATTCCATTGAAGGAGTGCATATTCTGGCGCACCTATCCGCAAATCGCAAGAGAGACAGAATCTGTTTCGTTTTGAAGGAATATGCGCTTTTATGGCAAAAATATTGAAAGCCCACTGAAGGACATTCAACAAGTAATGGGTAAGAATACAGACTGGAAACACTGAAGTGAAAATCCATTTGTGAAGAAGCATATGCAAAGAAAATCAACTCTTGTGGGAGTTTGGGGAAAGTGATCGAAGGTCTGCCAACTATATGTCATCACCCGGCTTCAATATCTGAAAGAGGCACAGTGGTATATTTAGACTGCCCACAGAGACACCGGGGTAGCCCGCTCAGTGTTTCCGGCAAGCTCTTTTGTCTAATGTTTCTTCCCATGGGCCTGCTAGCAGGTCATTAATGGCATACCTCCACTTCACTCATCTTACCTAATATAGGAACAAAATAAGTATTCTGTGGCCAAAAAAACATATTAATGCTTTATTCAAATGTTCTAGAAGTAATGAAATAAATCTTTACAATTTATTTTAATAGGCAATTTAACAAAAACATTAACACTTTCAAATCTTTCATGAATTGAAAGAAAAATAATGTCTTATGTTGTGCCTTAAGGCTGCTGTGGTTAATGTATTCACTGGCATTGGTAAAGCAATCCAACTCTCATTTCAATACATACATTATTAATGCAGTGAGTGATAGAGAAGAAATGCACAAATAAAAATGTGCCAAATGAGAAGTGGGGGGTATCACTATTTTAGGGCATTCTTACAAATAGCTTCTTTAACCTGTTAAGCCCTGAGCCTGTTTTTCAGGTTTCAGCCTCGAAAATGACATGCCAAGAACAAATGACTATATCTTCACTTCTAAAAGGGGTTAATGAATAATCTTTTCTCTCAAAGCAATGATACACCTGTGAGTTGGATGTAAAAGAGTCAGAATCAATATAGATGTTTTTATTTTAAAGTAAATTCAGATTGAACATAGTAAAAAAAATGATTATAGTGTCCGTCCTTGAATGATGGGATGGTAGACTAAAAGCTTTAGGAATCCAAACTATAACATATAATATGTACCCTGTATCAAGATTGATGCAAAAAAAGTGCCATTTGACCTTTTAGAGAGGTTTAGAAAAAACAACCCACCTCTGGGGTCATTTGGGTGCATTTGCCATATCTCTGGAACCCATTGGTCGATTTTGGTGATTGACACCACTTTTTAACCATTAGAGCAAATAGAATCGAGGGGAAGTTCCTAAATCCACCTACATGTTACCATTGAGGAGTGAGAGTGATGTGCACACAGTTTGCACACATCAAATAAATGTTATGATGGATTATCAGTAATCATTTTGAGTTTGTGCAGATCCGATGAAGTATAGAATATTTCTACCGTGAGTTATGTGCTAAGTGTTTTAGCACTATTTCGCTTAGTGCTAATTCAGAGGCTCGGCGTTAGACTTGTGTTTTGTTTAGGTAAAAATGATTCATATCGTCAGGTAGCTGAGTTTCTTCTCGTTAAGTGGGTATGACACATTCATAGTTTGTTAAATGTTAAGAAGCCCTGAGACGCCAAACATGATAACATGTAGCCAAGCATTAACGATTTAAGACTAGCTCAGCAAGCCAGAAAGGGAGAAAAAAGGACCTGGGCCCCGTTCAACAAAGAGGAAGAAGTCCAAATTAGTTTTGGCCTTCGTTTCATAACTTCGTTTCTGAATCTTGAGGCTATAATGTAATTAATAACTCCAGTATCACAGTGTCACTGAGTGTTTTGATATTTTAGCATTAACAAGAGGGCAGCGCAGTGAATGAAAGACGAGGAAGCCTAGAGAGGACAAACGGAGAAAGTACCACCACTGAGACCGCCGTAAAATCCCTATTGTCAAGAATGAAAGGCTGCTTGCTTCTTCTTGACACATGTGATTAGCATCGCCATAATAAAAGCTCTTAATAAAACAGCCTTGGGGAAGCATTAAAGAGCTTCCGTTTTAAACAAGATAGATTTTTTTAATATGACAATTTTCTGTTATTTAAGAAAAGGAAATATCTCATGCCATTATATGTTATTTCTGGATGAGAAATACTGTATATGTCTTAGTGAAAAGTATAACACTTTCTTTATACTTTTTTTCCCCATCAAACTAACCAATTTATATTAATTTACAGAAACAGATTCAAACCCCCTCCCCCCGCACACACACACCATTCATGAAAGGAAATGAAGGGTGTTACACTATTATCCCCGGCTGTGGACGCCTGATGCCTCCCCTCCATCATTGTAATTGATGAAAGGCAGGAGAGTAAAGATGGATGACATGCTGCATTGACAATGGACAACCAGGATAAAGGTCATTCATTAGTGAAGAATCTGGGCTAAATCTAATCTCTACTCATAATGGAGCACTTCTTCCGTTTAGTGTTCCCCATTATAATGAAGATATAGATAAGTGACATAATAACTTAACAAACATAGTTATTTCAAGCCCAACCATTATCGTTTATTAAACTTAACAAAACCTAAAGGTTTTTTAAGCCTTAACATATGGAGTGTTGCGTTTTTATGTATTTTATTTTTTATTGTAATATGATGCTTAAAACTGTTAACACAACCCGGATATTTTTTTCTTTCCTCTAAATGTAATTAAGAATGCAATTTAGTTGCATAAGGATGCAATTTTAATTGGTTAAAAAAGGTTGTTCAAATCAGCAGGATCCATTGCCTCAAGCTTTGCAGATAGTTTGGCATCTGTTTTTTGTTACATTCTGAATCATATTGCAAAGCTTGCATTTAAAAAACATAAAAAGGAACTCACTAAACGTTCACTGAAAAGAATCTAAGTGTTTTTCAGAGTGCAACATGCAACACTGTGTCCAATTCATCCAGCAACATTCCCTAACTAAGTGGAATAAGTCTTCCCTTCAGGGAGGGTATTTGCATTGCTCCACTGGCACAATCGTACACACTCACTCCATTTCATGGCACAGTAGACAAGCAAACACTGGGACACTGAGACACTGAGTCTGGAGCGGGGCAGGCTCATCCAGCACTGCGGTGTGTTTTAGCTCGGGGAATGCCCGTGCCTGCTGTCTAGCATCCCTGATCAGCCCTTTGTGCAGTACGGGATGGGCACAGTAGGGCACGACCTGAATGCTGATCCCCCAGAGCTAACCAGCCGGCCAGCAAACCAACCAACCAGTGAGCCACACTTCCATCCGGCCAACCAGGCTGGCAGAGCAGGAATCCTGGCAGCCCGGCATTGAATCCGCATGGTGTAAAGTTGCCAGGGGCACGTATGAGTCCTGCTAAAATCTCCGATGTCAAGCAGAGGCCTTAGGGCCACTGTCCTGTTTGATGGAGCTGTCTGGAATCCTGTGTCTATTACTTGGACAACACTTAAATTATATCTTGTAGGCAAAAAAAACGTATGTTCAACAATGACTGAAAATGTTGCTGCTCTTTATCTTAAAGTACAACTTGAAAAAAAGCTTGTCGTTCTCTGTCTAAACCAGGACTGTTGTTAGCAAATCACCTAAATGTCAAAGTGCAAAGTTGTCTGATGTTTATAGTCAATTCCAGGTGTAAGAGCCAATTACAGGAGCTGCATGTGTAGGGCACAGCAGGGTGATATACACTCTGATTATTGTATCCAATAAATCTGTCAGCATGTGCAGGGCGGCTGGGTCACTGCTGTAGGCCTCACACACACACACACACACACACACACACACACACACACACACACACACACACACACACACACACACACACACACACACACACACACACACACACACACACACCTTTTTCTCAGGCACTAATTCTTCTCTTTCATTCTGTCCAAGCAGAAACGGTTGCTTTGAATCCGTCACTTGTTTTGTCTTCAACAAGCTTCCTCGTTGGGAAAGTGTGGTGGGCAGTCAGAGGTAAGAACTTCCCACCACATGGTTTGAGTTTAGGAGTTAGGTGAAACTAAATTGGAAGCCCTGTACCTTTACATATTGATGTCCCAGCACCTGTTTGCTTTGAGTACAATCCATCCAATAGCTTTTGAGATATTTCAGTCTGGAGCAACATTTGGGGACCACTTGCAGTCCCTAGAGCCATATTAATGTAGCCCAAAAAACCGTTTCTGATGTCAAAAACTAATAGAACAAGCTGCCAAATTTCAATTTGATAATTTCTAGAACAACCGGTAAAAATCGTTTAAATTAGTCTGCCAAACAATTTGATTTAAAAAAGAAAAGTCACATGAGAAGGCACATTTCTTGCAAGGGTCACACAACATTCATCAAATATAATTTCTCAGTGTCTTGTTAGGCTTCATTATCCACTCAAAGTGGAACATTTAACCCAACAGATTATTATTATATAAATGTCACACCCTAAGGAAAATAAAGAATGAGGTCTTTGTTCTCAAACTGGTTCAACCTTCATGTCTCCCCTCAGCCTGACCCATGTCTAATGCTGCGGCAGTCACCCAGGCTCTGCTTGGAGGGGGCCACTCCACAGCACTCTTCCTCACAACAGGAGGCTTTTTGTCATGCTCTGACCTTTCGGCTATATGGTAATAAATGAGTTTGATTTGTTCCTCCTCTCCTGTTTAGAGTGCTTCTCGTCCAAACGGAGCTGGAGATCAATGCAGGAAAAGTAACTCTTCCTGAGCTGTGTAGAGTGCAAGACCCATCCGCTCTGGCTGACCAATGGCCCGTTCAAGAATTCTGATTTGGGAACGGAGGATGTGGACCCATGGAGGGGCTCAGCGAAACCAGCGTCAGCAGAGTGGGATGGAAAATCCTGTGCAAGCCAGACCCCAACCAATGAGTGAGCCTGACCAACATTTCTCCATCCTTCTTCCCAAACCCTTTTTGAATGGAGGGTCTTCTTTACGAGGCACGGCAGCCCTGAAGGATGAGTCTGAATCATGGCACATCAACGCAGAGGCCTCCGCTCACTGATGTTTATTGCATGGGGGCTTAAGTGCAGGAAGAGCCTTTGAGAATGCCAGTGGAGCAGAAAGGAGAAGACATCTTTAGTGCCCAAGACCATCTCATATGCAGCATTTGAAACAGCTGTATCATGTCTCTTTTCTCCACACAGCCATGAAGCTCTTCTGTTTAAATACGAAGCTGCTGCCAGAGTGCAGGAGGACTCGGGGAGTTTGTGTTCAGGCTGACATTGCAATTACTGTCTATTTTCTAGAAGCCCGGTTAAATCAATCAAATGCAAACAAATATAAGAGAACCAATCAGCTAAAGGCAGTAAAAAAAGCTTACTTGATGAATTAGAACACACACACACACACACACACACACACACACACACACACACACACACACACACACACACACACACACACACGTTACATTAATGAATAGCAGCATTCAGGGAGTGATCTCATTATCACAACAGGCCAGTGTTCTCACAATGCTCTCAACCCAGCCTTTTTTCTTACCATTCTGACTCCAGTTCCAAGCCCTAATTAAAGGCACATGTAGCCTGATCACAAAGAGATCGAGAGCCCCCATCAACTGTCAAGTGAGTGTGTGGGGGCTGTCAGTGCTAATATGGAAGAACTGGGTGGGTTTGGTGGTCCTTAGGAGTGTGAGTTCTTTCTATGACAGACTGATACAACGCTGATAGCTGATATTGTCGCCTCATTGTCTTGCTTGATCTGGGATAGCCAATGTGAGCTGATAGACAGGGGGAAAATCAGAGCAAGGCACAATGCTAATCTGATATTTTGTTTTATTTAAATTGGGAAAAGTAGCCTTTACGGGATTGATGTAAAAAATTAGATCAAAGATAATTTCTCCGGTAGGCTACCATTAGGTAAACGATGTTTAAATGTGCAACCGAAAGAATAGAACTCAACAGGTGATTAAAAAAACAGAGACAAAAAGCCTGAAGCCTGCTTTTCCTGCAAAAAGAACCAAAATATATCCCGCAGCGCCTGCCATTGCGTGAGACACTGCCTTGTAAACCTTTAAACTTGTTTAGGGGAACCCAAATAGCCTGTTACGTGTTTTTAAATGCTTTGTCTTTCACATGGTGGCAATTTGCATTTTTCCGAAGAAGCTCATTTACGCAATTTAAATGTTATGGCCACAGAATCACACAAACCACACAGCCTCTGTAACCAGAGCATGAGTTTTAACAAACTTTGGATTTCCTCACTTTGTTTTCCGTTAAGAAATTGTAGAATTGCTCAAATACAGAGGTTTATTTCATGTGTTCAAATCATTATTGAAGATCGTTGTTGAGTGCTTGCTATTTTACACTCAGCTCACCACACATGCAATTCTTGGCCCTCCAATATCAGACACATTTGAAACTTCTCAATCTGCCACATATACAGGATGTAAAAAATATTCAACTATTCAACAAAATCAACTTAATTAAACATTACAACACCAATTTGAAGAAAAAACATTCAAATTTGCCATTTTAGTGTTACAAATTCAGCCTTCGTACATTTAACAAAAGGTCTTTGTGCCCTGAAGTGAGAAAAATAGAAGCCCCCACCATTAACAGTAATGTTTCCTCCTGTGTCTTCATGTATTCTCTCTATTGTATTGTCACTCCTGTCACTGTACCACAAAAGACTTTCCCCAGCCCATCTTTGTCTCTGAGCCAATAACATTCAGAGGCAATTTTCTTCACTTTGCATTGTCGAGGTAAATTCTATTCCAAACTAAGACACAACATACACCGCTTCAGTCAGCACTATTGGATTTTTCTCAAACCATTTGTTCGACAATACCAATGTTGTTCTCATAAAAGCACCACATTGTACAATTTATACAACACAAGACATAACATATTCAGATATACTGCACACGATGATGGTGTCATTAGCTTTGAATTACTCTTGGATAAAGTGAGCAGAATCAATTGGATAAAGTGGGCGTTAATCGATGTGTTTGGTCTGGTCTCCACTTCTAGCGCAGGTCTCACAGAGCAGCAATCTATAGTTTCTCTATCCTGAGGAAAAGCCTGATTGTTAAACAGACAGCTGCTTGTTTTCTTGTTCCTTACCAGTTTGCATAAATGATCAGAGTCATGTGACTCCACAGGGAGAGTTGCTCAATTTCATTATTTCCCTAAGAGGCTTGCTTTGAAATGTGTTGATGACATTGAGCATATTCTGACATCTCGTATCAGGCCTGTGTTGTGAGTAGCAAGCATTTATCTTCTAGAAATGTAAAATGGGCAGTACACTGGCCTTGGAGGTTTTGAAGCTCGTATTTATTTTTGATGAGGGGTTATAAATGTTTGGCAGACTGAGATGTGATGTTACAGAGATTTATTGGCAATAAAATGAAGCTCAGTAAAGATGGTTGAAAATGTTACACGGGTCAGATATTATGAAAAGCATCTAACTCAGCTCTGTAGATGGAAACATTTTCCACCCGCCGATACCTCAAACACTTACTTGGACTTTGAATAAACTTTGTGGAATACTACAGGCTGCATGGTGACCTGAATGAGTGAAACAGAAGAAAATGATTTCTTTCAAGGCCTCTGGTGAGGCTACACAAGAGGTAGCCGTTCCCTTTGATGTTCCCCCATACTGTATTCCTGGTTAGCGGCAAAACAACAAAGGACCATGTGGTGCAGAGGACTTTTTACTTGAGTGGACCGGCGCTAACAAATCAATGCCATGCGTATGGTAAACCAGAGCAAACTGCTGGATGATTTCACGAGGTACATCAAATGTCATTCCTTTTACAGTTTAAAATGCTTACGATGAAATCCGAGTCAAGGAAGGATGGGGATTTCATTACATTTACATCATTACCATCCTACATGCCGCATCTTAATAAAGTGTCAGGGTGGTACCATCGCTGCCGGCCATGACAGAAGTTTTCTAAATTAGAGAGGCCTTCCAGTATAATGAAAGAAAGAAGAAAGAAACCTCCCTGAGATGTGTGTCAAACATCAAAAAGCTCCACTCTACAGATAAAAAGAAAACGTAATAAGCCACGGATATAAAGATTTATTGATGCAAAGTCAGACGTGTTAGTGGACGTGGAGACAGAGGGATATATAATACGTTTTTTAGTGTAGTATCCAGACAGATGACGCCTGCTTTTTGGTTTTAATTCTGTCAAGTATGATAAATATTTTTACAGGTTTCAAAAAGAAGGTCTTTGTAGGATTCATGTGGTCTGTGATGGAGGTTACCCAACCACCGGGGACTCCTAGGACTGAGGTCTGCTTTGTATTGCAGAGTTGTTAAAGCATGCATCAGGTTTTGATTCAATTATAATATGTGAACTTAATTTAAAGCACATTTTAGAAGCTGCACCAAGTAAACAACAATCCTTCACTCTGGAAAATTTTTAATGAATTAACTAAGTAATCTCCTTTATGTTCTGTAACTGGTCCGGAAAGAAATGCAGGAATTTATTTGACTTCTTCAATACATTACGACACATCATCAACCTCGGCTAAATAAAATGCCCATATCGTCATTAAAAACCTCCTGAGAACATGAAATCAAAACCCCTTTTTCTCCTTCTTTACTTAGGCACATTCACACTGACAGAAAGACTTGCATTCATTGCATCTCTGGAATACTTGTTGTTGGCATATTGTAGGTGAAGTGAACAAAGCTGAGGGAGTGGACGCTGAAGCACCGGGCCCCCAGATAGGAGGACAAAGGGCCAGGCAGAGCTCCGGCTAAGTGAATGGGCCCTGACAAAAGCCTGAGAAGAAGAGCACTTTATGGTCCGGGTTGGTGGGAGAGGAGGTCTGTGCCCACGCACTGAGGCTTGGGTCTTGGTGAGCTGTTGAACCACGACCATGTGTGGTCCATTATCGCACCCGCCAAGGAGCGAACGCCACGCCTCCCTCAATGGGAAGACGGATGCCCCCTTGCTGATTGCTCCAAAACCTGGTAAGAAAGGCTCCAGGAACAAAGGCTCCCGTCCCGTTGGGAGAGAGCCATTGAAAAAGGTTGCGGGAGAATGCCTGGATGCGTTTGCTCTTCTTCAGAGGAGGACAATGCAGCTGACAGGTGCTCAAGGAAACAGACAAGAGGACATAGCGAGAGAAAGGACACGGTTGAGTTTGAGTGTGGAGGTGGATGACACTGACTTCCTGAGGAGAGTACAACCCGGTTTTATGTCCTACATTTTAAGTTGGCTGGTTTATTGACGGAGCAAACAATGGAACCCTGCCGAGTCAACGTGGTGATGTTGAAATGGTAAACAGTTCTGCTGTTTGTGCTTATCTGTTCACAATGCCGCCTGACAAACAACCACACTCGCAGTCATTCAACAAACATGTCAATATTTCTCACGCACTGAAGCAGGACTTGTCAAAACATGAGAATAAAACCGTGAGTCATCCTTCCGTTTATTAATTTGTCTTCAACCGATCCGACTTGGAGTGCTGCAGCCCTTGGGAGCAGGAAACAGATGGAGCCATGTCCTTCAACTGATCAAAAAAGCCAGGGAGGCAGCCCAGGCCCCTCAGGGCTATAGAGGTCTGAAGCCTCTACAAACACGCAGCCTCAATGTGCGTCAGCTGCTCTCTGAGCTGTTTCCAGGTCAGCTGCCAAAAGGGGGCAGGGAGCAGGCAGCTTCTCAGGAAACCTTTCCTTAAGGAATTAGGGTCAATGGTGCTGCTCTGCTGACCTGCCGAGTGTTCACATTTGGAGATCATGGGGGAATGGAAGGAAGAACGGGAGGACACTTACGTCACTCCTCGTCCCCCTCCTAAGGTGACCAGGTTGGTTACACAAGAGGCTTTAGAGCTGCATTATCCGCTGTTGACAGCAGATTAGAACGGGGTTCATGGAGCAGTGCGCTGGTGATGCTCCTCATCAGACACTTCAGTCCCTGTCTCGGTTGTCCGGCAGGCCATAACTCACAACGGTCACTTCATATCCGTCAGTGCTGAGCACGTATGGTACATAAACATGCACTCTTCAAACAGCACTCAGCAGCTTGTTACAGTATGTGATGGATGCCTGGGAGTGGCCCTGGATGTGCTCAAGAGGCTTAGCAGTGCTTCCTTTTCCATGCAAAGGTTCATCTTGATGTTGAATTTAGTGAAACACAGAGGATGTTTTTTGGACAAAGTGGTGTGTCTTACTGTTGTGAAATATGATAGTTAATGTTAGGTAGCTGTAAATGCAACATATTTTTTCTTTCAGGATGTTCGCATGGTAGCCTTACGGTGATAAAATGAATAAGCCAGCCCTGCATTCAAACTGTTACATGATCAACAATTCACCTGAGGGCCATTCATTTTTTTGCAGAGCTGGGGGGGCAGGAAACCTCAAGCCTGAAGGGTGAGAACAGACAACATGTCTGATCCTTTCATGGCTATTATCAGCCGATACATTCCCATGTTCTCAAATTCTGAATTTGAATAAAAAAATGCACCGGGGGAGCGAATTTCTTCAATAAATCTTTTGACCAACATATCAGTATTGTGACTATGTTGACTGATTGCAGTACAAAAATGCCAAACAAGGTTTGAGGTAATTTAAAAACAGATCACATATAAATTGCATATGTTGTCCGACAAAGAGCATTATCAAATGTCCCTTAAGGTATGTATCTTGATAACTATTCTTTGAAAATACAAATACAAAAGGATTTGTATCAAACAAATTCACAATTCAATAAAGTCAGACTGAAGCACTCCTTTGTGCATCAGTCAATCCTCACAGTAAATACAGAGCTAAATCCCAGATCAAATGCATGCTGAAGGCTCTTTGAGCATGTTTTCTCTCACTGATTGTGCTGTTATGTTAAATGTTTGTTGTTTGTGTTTCATGTATTGTGTCTGGATACTTGTCTGTTGATGTTGGACATGGAGCTGCTGTGACGCAAGTCAAATTTCAGACTTGATCTGACAAATAAAGTAATATCGTATCGTATATTGTATCGTAAAATGGTTTGCTTATGTTTATGTGTTCATCATTTATACATTTAAAACTTGAAATGATCGGTAACAGACTTAAAAAAAACATTGTCATGGAGGCCATTGTTTTACTGATATAATTGTGTAATTTAATTTGATTTGCCGGTTGCATGAAACAACACTTAAGGGATAGGGATTTAGGTGCTCCTTTAAAAAGGAGATATTTCATGTTTCACTTCTACAAGTAAAAAAGTAATATTAGCTCAGAAATCTTCCCAGGAGGACTAGTTTGATAAAGTGTTCCTTGATGTCTATTCACACAAATAGGTGTTGGAAAAGTGTGGATGTCTATGATAAAAATGGTGCATGCGGGCAGTATGTCACAGTCAGGCTGTTGGACCAGCTCCACCCTAAGAACAGAACAACCCATCTGGCACACATTGTGAACACACTGTGAAAACAGAGGTGGTGAGAGCTGATGAGACCATCATTAGAACATCTGGAAAGGAAATATAACTGTGATAGTTTAGTGGCTTTGTCTGCTAAACTGTGTGGTCGACCATTTAAACACTTCTGATGTGTGGGGCTGATTTTTCTAGAACCAGGACAACACAGAAACAATATTTGGTTAACAAGAGGGAGCAAACAGGCATCTTGCATCCTCCCTATGGGTGTGACCACCCAGGTCCAGCATCTGGGATCTAGTCTGGAAATGAGTCAAACACAATCCGTGCTGTGCAACACAAAGACTACCCACATGTTCTTCCTGTGGTGCAAAAATCAAAGCTCTTCCGTCTAAGATAAATATCACCGGACAAGAATATCACACAATCTTTCATCATCAGGCCAACAGAGGAGGGGAAACAATCATTTTTTTTGCAAACATGCAGGATAATTTCCAAACGTCTAATAATGTCTGATGTGGAACAATTTTGTATCACTGCCAAGAAGCTTTTACTCTATCTGTTTCTAGCCACTCAAGTGCGCTAACGTTTACCAAAGAGAATCCATCGGCTTATTTCTCCCTGGTCTGTTTGAATTAGGCTGCGATAGCACGTATCACACCATCAAAACATGAACTTTTAAACAAGTGAAGCAAAGCCAGCTATGGTGCAACCCTCCTCCCGAAGACAAGGTGATAAGTTCATCCTTATTCAGTTTTCTACAGTATACTCACCGTCACTCCACCTCCACCTCACCGGCAGATAAAGACAAGACATCCAGATATACACCAAATGAAAAGTACAAAGATGTTTGAGTTGAGCCGTCCAGAAATACCATTCTGAAAGGTGAAAGTTGCTCTCCAAGCATTCGTCCAAATAACAAACTGTCATTCCTGGTATGTGCTACTGAACAGAACTGGCCGAGAAGCCCTTCACAAAATGTGCATTTTTCATCCTGCGACACCTCCAGCTATATTTCAGGCTCAACCATCAGGCATATGCAGAATATTAATAAATCAACACAAAAAATCACAGAGAGTGCTGCTTTTGGATGTTTCATACACACTGGGGAGTAATTTGTTATTGCAGGTGGCCCATTTCAAGCCCAGTGTTCCTTCTCAAGTATCTAAAATAAAGAAAATAAAGAGTGGAAATGCAGCACTTGCACGGAAAGCATAAAATACAAAGTTAGGCTTTGAAGCATTACAAATAATATAAATATAGTATACATATATAATTGTTGCATTTTAAGATCAGGCTGATGCTGGGCTTGTGTAGCAAACACTTGCATAAGTAAATTCACAAAAGTAGATTAGTATTTTTCTCCCATAATCCCTTTGTTGCCCGCTGGAAGGGATTTGTGGGTCAAGGCTAAAGGGGGTGGATGGGTTCACTGTTGGTCCACCTAAAGCAGCATGGAGGGAAAAGCTACGATGCTGCGACCAGACCAGCAGACGAAGCCTCCGAGCCTCTCTCCCCCTCCCCCACCAACACACATCCAGACACCGCCACATGCATGCATCTTCCCTTCAGGCAGACCAGGAACAACCCATAATGGCACAATGACCTACAAACCACAACCTCATGGGAATTATTCACACAAGCTTTTAAAATCAGATTGCATTAAAAGTCAGCTGCAGCAGCAATGCAGGGGAGAGGGGTGTACAAACTCCTCCCTCCAAAACTGAGCCTGTGTATTCTAACACACCATCATTTAATGAGCTAACGACAATACAAAAGACATTCCCTGCTCATGCTTAACAATGCTGCTTTGTTTCCGACATGTTGTATATTTGTCACACAGTAGAGCAATTACAACACAGAAAAGAATATACATTTACTGCAGAAGAAAAAAAAAAATGGCTGGGAAAAATGTATTAACAACAGAGTGAATGTTTTATTTGTATCTACTGTATCTATATTTTACTGGCTGAGTTATTAGCGTAGATATAGATCTAATTATGATAAGACAAAAATATGATTTAAGTAATTAACCCCAATTAATCCTTGGTGTAATTTGAGATAAGGACCATGCTTAAAAAGTGTGGTTCTACATAATGCAGTTGAATCAGTAAACTGTAAAAGTATTAACCAAAGCAGCCTAGGAGAAAGGCATTACCTGTTCTCCTCCTTTCAAGATGTGTAACTCAAAATGGAACCTTAATTAAATTATCAAAAGAGAAAAAAAGAAAGAAAATTATATAAAGTATTTCCAGTTTGTTACATTGCAGAATATGTTTACAGTATATTTTCTGTCTTTACACCTTTTAGTCCAGGACATGTGATTGAATGAAAAGCAAAGCCTTTTCACAATGTTCATGTTTCTGTTTTTAGTTTGTCTTTTTTGGATTTCATAAATACTCTTTTTTCTTCGCTTCTCATGCACTGATTCGCTAAGCTGAACAGCCAATCAGAGTGGTTTATTTTGCCGACAGCCTCCGCTCCAGATTCACCGTGTTCAATCGGGAGCGGAAGGTGTCGCACGGCCGAAAAGACACGACGCTGCGGGACACACCAATCTGAGTAGAGCGACAGGATGCTCATCGACGGCCAGACATCTATCGACGGCCGAAATCGGCTTGGTGTGTCCGGGCCTTTACACAAATAAACCTTGTAGTGGTCCCCGAAAAAAGTCAAAGGTTTACTAAAATCAGGATTTGCCATTTAGGGACCATGAATGCACAATATTTCATTGTTGAGGTGTTTCACTCTGAGCCAAAGTAGTGGACCAACATTGCCATGTTGTCAGCAAATACAACCACTTCGCCTCAACTAAGCATTTGACATAAAGAGTTGTTATTATAAGGTAACCTGGTCTGGTTGGATCACACTACATTTGCAAGCAAGAATGCTGTCCATACAGCCTCCTTTGCAAGTAATGTGGCATTTAAAGGAGAAACAGTATGTAGAAATGTGAAAAACAACTTGCATGGACAGCTGCCAATAGAGCAGTAGCATGTGCACAGTTGACTGGGTTTCTGAATAATTGATCACATACCATGAGAATGATTTTCACAAAATACTGTATGTAATAAAACCATGGTGTGGAAGTGGAACTGGAAACAATTATCACTTTTACAGCTTTTTTTAATTCCTGCTGTATAAATGTCGCCCCTTTTTATGAGTCTTTCATATGGGGATCATGAAAGAAACAGCTTCTTCACAGTACAAATCAAAGTGTTTATGATATGTCAGCAAACTTAAATCTGTCAATATACTGTGACTACCTTCCAGGTTTTCTGAAATTGTTTGATCATTTTTAACACAAACCACAGAGCATCTTAGGCTGCCAATCGCTGATCCGAGAAATATAGTGTTTATGATTCAATTTCCTCTCTGGATGGAGAAGAAAGTAGCAAAAAAAGCAAACGTGCGTACAGGCTAATTCCACTCCTTCTCAGTGCTCTGAAGGACCACCTGTAAGACTTGATGCTCATTAGGCAGGAGACTGTGAGGCCGCCATGGGGCTGTTCTATCAAACAGTCAGACTCATCCTAGAGGAATCCGGCAGTAAAACGTACTCTCACTGGGAAATCACTCAGACAAGCTCGTAAAAAAGGCACACAAAACATTTAATCACACAAGTTTGCACACACAGCCTCCAAACAAACACACATGCTAAATTTGAACTGCTTTCCAATGAACGCAGAGGCAATCACTATCAACAGTCCTACAGGATTCCAAGGCCCATTATCCAACTGGTTGGGATTTGATTTTCTCTTCGGGTGGCTCCGGTTGCTGCTAGGAATAGATTATCTCACCAGGGAGTGAGAAATAGCGTCTTTCAGGACAAAACAGATGACGTCGTAAACATTGTGCAATCCCATTCTTCTGATGGAGTATATCTAGCATTTGCTGGTTTCCAGGACTGTTTAACTGTAAAACTGTGTGGACACAAAACTGAATAAATGCAGCCAAACCCGTTGCTATCACTAACCCCAAATTGTTTATTAACTCCATACTTAGACATTTTCAAAGTTATAAATCAAAATCTAATTTGAAGACGTTACTTCTTAATATAAACAAAATATACCTCTATGACCAACTCATGCCTTACCCAACAAAATCAAATTCCAATTAAGTAACAGTTTGAGAAACTGGTCTATGTCATCTAACAAAATAGCTGAAATAGCACCACCATGCAAATCCCTTTGTCTTCTTTGATTACCCATAATCCCTATCACTTCGGATATTTATAGGTGTTAAACGGGAACATGCCGTTTCTTTACATCGTCTGCAGTGCCTTTTTCTATTTATGGGATTCTTTTTAGGAGCCAGCATCGCCTCCACCAGATTGTGTCTCCCGCAAACTATTTAGAGCCTCGAGATCAGGTTGCAATGTTTTACATGAACACGGGAAGTTTTTTCCACGGGTAATGAGGATATGCGCCAGCCCAGAAAAGTGCATAGCGCACTCAGCGGGCCCCAGGGGCAAACAAAACAGCATTAAGTATTAAGGCTGCTTAAATGGGAAGAAATTCACTGTGTCAACCCAATTTCCTCATGAAAGGGCGAGGAAGCAATAATCTTAAAAATAACATGTTGACAGAAGGTGTACCTTAATCTTGCTACCATTAAAAAAAAAACTGAGGTTGTGAGAAATTACCGGTACATTGCCCGGGGTTAGTGTTTCTCTGACCTACAGGGGTGGATTAGAAATGATGAAATATTCACGACTACTGTAGGAATGAATTAACCGCTACCTTATTCCGATAGTACAGAATCGAAAAAATAAGGAACAAGATGGCCTGTACAAATAATTAAGCAAAACAAATTGATGACCAGCTATTTTGATAAAAGATGTAGTAATATTCATAATTAAGAAAAAATAGTCAGTTAGTTGGACAAAACTAAACAAAATACAATTGTTGCCTTGAGCTATGTTATTATTGTAGAGCCATTATTCAGTGGTAGACAGTAAATCAATTGTCTTATTACAAATTGACGGAATAATCAATGAGAAATGAGTGACAACCCTAAAGCTATTTAAAAAAAGAGTCTTTAGCGAGTGTAAACGCTAGCCTGTTCACTTGATGCTGACACACTATGGTAAGCCATTATAATATAAACATTTGAATGTAGTGTCTTAGCATGCTAATGTTAGTTCTCAGTACAGCAGAGGCTGATGGGACTGTCATTGGTTTTCCTGGTTTTCAGTAATATAAAGGCGCTATAGGGAAATAGAGCAGGCTCCTTCCTCAGTTGAAAGTCTCAAATTCATAGCAAGCCATCCAATAGTTGTTGGGATATTTCAGTCTGGACCATCATGATAGCTGAGTGGAATTTCAGCCCCAAAATAACAACAAAGACAATGAATAACCCCGTTCATACCCACAGCTTATTCAATCATGCAGTAGTCATAAGGCCCTGTTATGTAAAAGCGACATTAATTCTTTCGCACCTGCTTGTGACGTCTTTACAGGCTATTTGTGGCTCAGTCTCACTACAATCAGCGGAGGTGTCTGTGGTATTGCCAAAATACATTTGCAGCATTGAGCTCTTAATCCACTGATGTGCCTAAATTACGAGCAAAAAGTATACTTAATGATGAAAGAAGGGACACTCAGTGGAGGCCAGAACATGTTGAAGCGAAAGACAGACAGAGATAAATCATGTAAGACACAGCTGCATACAGATGTGAACAAAGCAATGGGTATTAGCAATTTGAACTTGCTATCATGCGAGATTCCTGACAAGAGTTCAGAGGATGACAGGCCTTCTCAGAGGAGAGATTTACTGGCCTGTTTGACCTAGAAGAAGTGAGTGAATCAAGAGTGGGAGTAAGTATTCATTTCAGCCTCCTACCTAGTGAGCCATATACAATCCAGAATTAACGTGAGTTCAAACATTTTTGGCTGCATACTGCATACCTTTGTTCATCTCCCTCTCAGCCGCAGAGCAATACATATATCTTAATGATATTACATTCTTTTATTAGCATTCTTTATCCCACGGTAGCAATTTACTGCTGGCAATGTTTCTCAGTCATCGGCCATTTTTATGCAGACGGCAATATAACAACTAAAAAGATTGCTATGAAATGATGTACAGAGGTGCATGGTCCACAGAGGATAGATCTTCAGATGTACAGTGAAATATCTTGTAAACTTCTGGACTGCATACAAGGAGGTTTGCTTCAGATATGTAAAGTCCCTCATTTAGCTCAAAGCACTGCTGCTAAGCTCGACTGAGTTGCTTACATGGCTTTATCTTTTGCTTGATAAATGACCTCGTTTAATTGATATTGACATTTCTTTAAATAGACATTAAACATTTTATATCAATCAATTAACCAATTAATGGATTAATCCTTTCAGCAATAAAGCAAATCTACTTCACAACAATGAGAGCAAGCCTCTGCCACCATAGCTCATAAATGTGAGTTAATCTTGGTCTTTTATGTTCCCGTACAAAGGTTGAAATAGTCGAAGACTCATTTCTTGGTTTTGCTCACAAAAGCTTAGATAATCAATATGACTATTGTCCTCTGACAACTATTTCCGCCAGTGTAACAAATGACCCCACATCTCCGATACAGCAGGTGGATAACTGTTAGGAGTGAGTGAGAATGAAACAAAGCCCACGTTTGTCAGTTTATCCCCTAACTACTGTTTTGTTGCCCAAAAGTAGTCATTGGTGTTGTTGAACCGCTGCACAATAATGTAATCACTTAGATGCAATAGAGCCCCCCGGCTCACTGCGATGCCTGTTATATCAGTGCAACATAGAGCATTCCTGCAGCTGTTAGCAGATATTAAAAATTCAAGTTACGCAAACTGGGTTAAGAAGCCACACAGGGCACACATTTAGTTCGGCTCAGCAAGCTGGACTCTTTCACCTTCTGGCAAAGAAATACACACTTCAACACTTGGAAGAGTGTCGACTTGAAGCTGTAGCTGTCCAGAGGGGCCCGAAGGAAAAGGCTGCTCAACTCCAAAATGAAGTGAAGAAGGTATTCATGATGTCTTGTCATTCCTGTATGACACTGGTAATAAATTGTGAGGGAAGATGGCTAAACACATGGATCAGTGGTGTAAAGGCAGATATCATTTTCCATACTGCCTTCTTAATCACTTCTTTCTAAAATTCCTTTGAGGGCTGAGAGCATGAGAGCTTCAGTGAGAGGCCTACAGCAGCACTGGAGGTGTGCTCACAGGTTTTTATGAGGTGCGAAGTGAGCTATTATTCCCTCCAACCAACCCTTCAGCCCACTTTCCTGAGGGCGAGGAATTCTCTCTAAACCCCATAGAAAAATACTTGTATATAGATGTTTTATGACTTGAGAAGTGCACTTGCAATTGACCTATCCCCACTTTTGGCTAGGGATAAGTTGATTTGGAAGGCGTCGCTGCCAAATACTGCGCTGCATGGATTCTATACTGAACATGGACAAATAAGGATGAATTACTTCAGCTAGTTTCAAATAGAGCAGCAACTATCAGATAGTTGTCAATCAAAATTGACACATTTTAAGTTATTTTTCATAGAAAAATGGCAGAAAATGCTGTTTATACATTTTCTTGGTTGAATATCCTAAACTGAATATGTTTTAGTTTTAGGCTGACAACACAAGACATTTAAAGACATCGCCTGGCCATCCTTATAATCGATTGACATTTTATGGACCAAACTAGTTTAATCTAAAGAATAATAATAACAATCTGCAGATTAATTGATAATGAACATTTGAGTTGCAGGCCTAGTTGGAGCAGAAGCCCATGGGAGGAAAACAGGCTCAAAACATCTCTGCAGCAGTGTCCTTCGATTGTATTATGTTTTACCAACAAATTATTTAGGCCTTGCCCCCGGGCAAATGCCAGTATTCGGTGGAATTAATGGAAACCATTTGTCCCCAGACATTAAGTTCAGTATTGTACGCTGCAATCTAGCCCACATCCCAGAGACGTGAGCTCATCTTTTTCCAATAGAGTTGAGTTGAGTTCCAACAACACTGTGGTTATTAATCTTTGCAACAACTTCTATTGCAGCATTGTGGTGATGTCTGCATTCCATCCTGTATTGGGACTCCATGTCATGGTATACCAGATGCCTTTGTTTGGGATCAACATTGCATTTTATGGTTTTCTACCTGTAGTAGAGAAAACCACATGGTCAAAGACATGGCCAGTTAAAACAAATGGCCTGTGTCACTGAGAAATGTTTGTTCTAATAACATCATAAGTGGAGTGTGGCAAAATGCTTGGTTTATAGCTAAGGCCTGAATGAGAACAAAGAGCTGCTGCACCATTTCCACTGCCTCATCCAATTACCAGCCTCTTGCTGGTTGACTCTATTGGAGGCCAACATAGCCCCCTTGTTTCAGCGGAAATAAAATGTTATGTCATCAAATACGGCAATATGTTTGACTAATTCCTGTGTATGTGTCTCCTGACAAAAATATATTTACAGCTTTTATTATCTCAGAGGGACTAGGTTTTTGAGAATGAGTTTAGCAACATATAACTATATTGTTCTAACGCGTAAACAAATCCCACAAACAGACATAAACCAGCTGTATTGTCTGTGTAGCCAAAGCAAGAGTTAGCATATTTCCCCTTATCATAGAACGCTGTTGTTGTTCAAACACTATTATGAGCACACCATTGAGCCCAGCCATTGCACTGGTTGACATGTTTCATCATCACTATCAGTGTGCTTTAGTATTGTATATTTTGAAACTCCTGTACACTCGGGTATGTCTCATGTGTTGATGTTAACACCCAAGAGCTAAACAAGTATATTAATACTCGACTGAAGTAGTCCCCAACAAGTGCAATAATAAAGCAATAACTGATGGGCTCAGTGTTAAGTTATGAGAAACCTAGAAACCTAGAGGAATACCAGCCTTGTCCTTTAAACTACTAAGAAAACGCTATCATTAAGAAACAGTGATATGATTATGGTTCTTAAAAAAGCTAAAGATGTTACTACAATATATGCAAACACTTAGTAAGACATTAACTGGATGCTAAGAATGCAACATAAAAAAGGGGATTATTTTTACTTTAGTGTAATGCAAGATATTGCACACGTTTTGATTCAGTTTCAGTCTATTTACAGGAAAAGCTTTGTTAACAAAACAGTGGGATCATTAAGTTCCTCACAATCAGAGAGCATTCAGGGAAAATGAGCAGGTCATTTCAGGGTTTTCCGTCAAGGTAGCAGATGATTGTGCTGTACAAAAACTCTTCAGGTAAACATTGTTAAACACTGAGCTCGTGTTTTATCCAGCTCATAAATCTCACAATTATCTGACAGGGCCTACTGTATACTGCAGAAACTGGTCCCAAATAAACAACCCTAAATCCTGCTCAAATAAACACAGCCACAACAGCCGTAAACACATCAGCAACCTGAGCTAATAATAACCCAAACTGAAGCTGCTGAAAATAATTATGTGTTGCCAATCCTAACAGACATATACTGTAAGAGGCAATAATGTTTACTTCTAGCATTTGTTTGAGTGATGCTGGAGATATGCCAGGATGTTCTTTGTTCACAGTGTGTCCCGTTATGAATGATTATATACGTTTCTGTTTTTTTGCATTGTTGGACTTCCGTCATTATCCTGCATCATTTGCTATAAGGCATCAGTTGTGATTTCAAAATCTAATGCTAATAACAAGTATTTTCTAATGAGGGAAATATAAAACTGATTACTTGTATTCCGTAAAAAAAAAAAACATTAGAGTTGAAGACGAGAAAGGCAGCTCAACACATCAACTCTTCATGTGTTTATGAAGTGTCTTTGTGATAAACTAAGGCGATTGTTCCAGTAAAAATTATGTTGGCTACTGCACAAAGATGGCAGGGAGATAGACTCATAGATCAGCCAAAGGTTGCACCACACGCAGCTACACTTGTATCATGGAAGCTTTGTTGGATCCACAAGGTTAAATATCTCAGCTGCCTCTACATCTTACAGCAGGGTCTTGTCATATTGCATCCAGCGTTTTGATGGATGGTGTTTACTCCGTGTGCTGAAAATAACAACTCTGGATTCATTATAAGAAACAATGCACCCTGATGTATTTATTTGTGGAGAGCAGCTGCCCCTTATTTACTTCTAGCGGTACTGGTAGTACTCAACAAAGCAACAACCGCACTGCATAGTCCGAAAAACATCTGAAATTGCTTAGAGATGAACATGCAGGTACACAACACAATGTTTATTAATATTAATATGCAGCTGACGTTCACCTCAAGGTTTAGAGCTGTCAGAACTGTGTTGAGGTGAAAACCGTCAATGAGGATAACTGGGGTTTATCTTAGCTGTCGGTAAAAAAATAAATAGGGATTCTTTGATCGCATTTTCAAAAAGGTTCAAGATGTTTGACCAGTTCTGATGCTCTTTGATCTCAATCATCAATTTGGTTTGATTAATTCTCTGATCTAGATCAAATGCACTTCGCCTTCAAGGCTCTTATTTTCGTAGCTTTTGTTTTGGTGCTGAAGCATATACAGTATGTCAACTTTTGCACCATCTTACGTGCAGAAAGAAAGGTAAGGATCTAAATTAGGAGAAGTTTAGCAGAGTCTCTCCACCAGGGACTAAAAGGTTTAAACTCTTAATCTGGTTTAGACTGGGCGTCTCCTGCTGAGGCAGCTGACTCACCCTTGGGAGTCCATCAACGGTTACCCAGAAAGCCTCCTAAATCAGACAAATCTGCAAATAATTAAAGCTTTTGGGAAATCCTCTAGTTTATTTAATTAATGAATCCCAAATCTATGTTGAGGACGCAGCGGTTTGGATGGAAAAGCACAGAGCAACCTCCATCTGTTAAGTTGTCTTAGGTACCTTTGCCAATGTTATTATAATTACAGTATTATCCCGGGGGTTAAGATGGAGAAACCTGAAAAACTGCATGTAGAATCTGTTTTTCATTAAAGTGGACAACACTGAAACCGGGATATACATATAAAACCAGGGAGAGCAGTCAATGGACATTTGGCTTTTTTTTCAGCTCAGCTCAGGTTTCCACTTCCCACAGTGTTTTACTCACTGCCATTTATTGACAGGCCAAGGCTTCCCCTGATAATAAAGATACGTAAATGGACAATAGGTTGTACACAGGAAATGCCTCACCATTACAAATGAAAACTGATGGCTTGCAGGAAAAATAAGCAAAACGTCAAAGAGCTATTTCTCCATCAATCAAATACCGGACATGTCATGAGCTGTTCTTCTTTTGAAGAAAACCAGAGGTCTTAATGCCATGAGATCATTCATAATGATGATGATGTGATTATGATAAAACTGTGAATGTGTCTTTCCAACAAAATACTCACTCAGACGATGTATTGGGAAACTATTAGGTCTGAGAAATATGCAAAATGACTTTCAATACAAAGATCCGAAGATTATATTCTTGTTCCCGTTTACAAATATTGATTTTTGAATAACTAAAACCTCGTATTGTGTGGAGGAGGATGAAGACCAAACATAGCTAAATCATTCCTCTCAGATGGAAAACGGTAATTGCACAGGGGGAAAGCCAAGTTTGTAATTTGCTGTATAACAAAGCACCCAGGAAAACAACAGCCAATTACACTGGGAAAAAACAAATGTGTTACCGTAGCCAAAATGAGAACCAGCGATTATGCTGTGTGTTAAATAAATAAATAGGGCAAAAATAATAAACTACCCATGAATGCTCCTGTAAACTTTGTTTGTTCTTTGCATGGATAGTTGACTTTCATAAACACCCAAACACTTTAGTTTTTAAAACATTTCCAAAAAAGGTACACTACAGTATATGAAGGCCTACTAATGTTGTCCTTCCTCCAGCTCAGTGCATATTCCAAAAAGTGATATGTTAGACAGCTTTTATTCTTCCCCATTAGTACATTTTTTAGATTTACAAAGAACCATCTTTTGGTAATTTCAAGTGGTTGCCACAAAATAAAAGCTCATGAGCAGTCAAACATACTAGCATGCGTACTGCCAATTAATCTGTTCATGTTGACAACCTTTCTTTGATTTATCCACATGACATAAAGTCAAACATCTCCAACGGTAGAGTTAGAGATACACCATGATATCCTACATACATTTGAACATTTACATTACACCATTTCTTTCGGGGTCTTACATGTGTCATGCTACTCCATATCGATACTAATCCAACAAAGAATATATTTTACATACTTATGCATGCTGCTGCGACACTGCAGGAAAGAAGTCATTCATTTTACTATATTTAATGAATTAACGAATGAATGGGCACTGCGACGGCTGCAGGAAGGAATTAATGAAATCCTTATTCACCTAATAAGGGCCAGCCATCTGGGTGCTCGCTAGGAAACTATGCTGGATTGTTCCAAGCTAAAAATCAATAGCCTCTGAATGAGCCGCCTGTGGTATATGCTAGCTCCTGAGGAGACTTAGAATATGAGCTGTGGGACGTGCGGTTTAAGAGGTGAAATAATCATAACGCCAATCATGGTCTATTGTCTCCCAACAGCAGGACTGAGACTCAAGGGACCGAACAAGCACACATGGCAGGTACCCCGGGGCCCTGCCTGCTTTACTCCAGCTGTCAAGAGGCACAGTCATCAGCGCCATCAATCAAGTGGAGTGATGGGCGCATTGCATTAGCAAATGTTTCAGAGGAGTGCTAAATTAGAAGTGGGGGCTGGAAGAACAAGTCATTTCCGCAAGTGTTTAGTGCTGATAATGTATTTTTCTTTACAGAAGTAATGGAAATCTTCCACTGGGGTAGGATAATTTCACCTCTTCCCACACATATATCGCCCTGTTTCTTTCTCCTCATATCTTTCTCTGAGATAAATGGCGCTCGTTTCTGGAGAATATAGCATTTAGCCTAAGCATGAGGCTAAAAGACTTGCGATATTATTTCGGTAGAAAAATACAGTTTGATTGACGGTTTGTTTGAGGAGCAGTGAGCCTTGTATGTCTGAAGGTGAGGGTCTTCATTGTGAACCTCGGCAGTCACTCAAACCAATGCAAACAAAGCCTGTGAGTCAGCAGTGTGCAATGGATGGGTTTCGCTTAAATAGCTTCCTAATTAAAAACAGCCACAGATGATTCTACCATGTGGTGGCGAGAAAAAGTGTCTACTGGACAGGCCGGACGCTTTTTGAAGAGCAGCTTGGGGGATCCGGTGTGGTTTTGAGCCTTCTTAACATCTCATCAGGTAAATGATGTAAGACCCTAAAGAAGCCGGAGTTCACAGTCAGGACAACATGTGCTCACCGCAGACTGAAAGAGATCAGCCTATGGGGCTTCACAGTCACACTTAAACAATCAAGAATCAGGCCTTCTGTCTAATACCGTAATGCTCCATCAGTCATTCTTAGTTGCCCGATTTGCTCTTTTTACATTTGCACACCCTCAATCTCTCTCTTAGATTATACGTTTATTTTTGGGGAAAAAACCTTTGAGGAGTGTCATTATTCTGTCAAAGTAGCTGACAGCGCTTCTCTCCAGATCCTCAAACCTCAGGGGCTGGTAAAGGAAAAACTGTTGCGCACACTTTCTCCCAAACCAAACTTCCTCCTCAGATTATAAATAAACTCAGGCCAATTGTGTGTATCCATCTCCTGCCGATGAGGAAGAGCTCACTTGGCCAAATACCCGGAGGGGAAAGTCGCACATGCGAGAGGTCAAAGATGAGGAGAAACACCGCGGCCACAGATACTAAGGGTCAATGCTCTGCCAAAATAAACCACTGAAATCAACCCTGTAAACCATCATGATTCCATCAATCTGTCACCAGTGTGATTTTATTCAGGATGACAGAGAGAGAGGGAGAGTGTGCAGGGAGAAAGAGAGCGGACGGGAGAATTGGCTCTGTCCGTGAAATACAATACAACACAAGCTGTTCTCCATCTGGGGGGATGTCAGACTCGTCTCCCTCACCAAGCCATGACAAGCTATATTAGAACTAGTCAATTTACACCGCATTTGATTGGATTTTGTAATGGCAAATATAATATATCCAAACACAAAAAATGTATGGACCTTACATAACGTGATTGATTCGAAAATGAATTATTCATTTAAACCACTCTATGGATGCATCTGGTGAGGAAAAGCAAACGTATAAATAGAAACAGTAGTGTAAAGCCTACACAGACAGAAGAAACTTATATACATAAATGGTTTCATTCCTTCATAACCCACACAGCCATTTAGTGCAAAGCCCCCTAAGGCTGAGATTACAGCTCTGGATCTGATTCAACTCTTGCCCTCTCTCAGTGTAGCTGTTGGATGAAAGACTTGGCAGGGGTCACATCCAAGTGCGGTGGGTATTGTGTTTTTTTTCTCAATCTTACTTAAATCGAACTATACGAGGACCTGGGCCAGACTGCTCGTCTGGTTGTAAATAACCTGTGGTGTCCCAGAGGGTGGCATACTGCAGGCTGTTGTGCTTTGCACGCATTTCACAGAGCACTAAAACCACGCACTGGGTTCCCAGGGCTCAACAGTATCAATTAGAGGCAGCTTGTGAAAAGATGTGCTTCCTCCATTGCTGTGGTCTGGTCGGAGGTAGGAAGTGAGGGAAGGGAGAGGGAGGAGGGGAATACGACTTCTGGGACTGTTGGGGGCCACAATAATTCAGTCTCCCTGTTTTAGGTTTGCTCTGTCAGCTTATCTACAATAAATAAAGTGTAATACAACACACACTTAACCAATCCCTCCATGTTCCCTTTCTATCGTCACAATTTTCTAAAGTTCACAATAATGTTCAGACTCCATAGATGCCTCAACTCAGAGATTTGAGTGAGAACATAGCAACAAAATGAAGGCAAACATATGAGGCACATGTTTTCTTGCCTCCCAGTGTTACAAGCCTGAGGGGAGCGACAGGTTACCCATAGTGGCTAAACTGGCCAGACCACAGGACCTTCTGTGCTGCATTTGACTCACTTACCACACTTAGGAAACACCAGGAAACACCAGATACTGTAATCATACTTGAGAACCACTTTAACCGCAATAATAACATTAGTCAGAGACAATCCAACACTTGTGTCCTTAACGGAGTGAACCTGAACCTAACTAATAATATTGTCCACTTCAAAGAAAGTTTATCATGTTGGCCCGCGTACAGCTCTCTTAGTCTGGATTTTTTTTTTCCACTAAGATTAATTTGCCAGGTTGGCACAGGAGTTTCAAGATTAAGAACATTTGTTTATGGCTTGGCTGCAACTGCTAAAAAAAAATGATGTCCCAACTTCCAATAACTTCTCAAAATGTTGATTGTAACTGCCTAGAACGAAACATGGAAGAGTTGTGACGCCACTATCATGAGGAGGACACCACAAATTACTGTTCAATATCAATAAGTGTCATATGCGATGCTACGCTTATAGGTTTGGTTTGTTTTTTAAACAGAAACCACTAGGTTAGGTTAAGAGAAATATCATGGTTTTGGTTATGTCCTACAAGTTTCTTATCAAGGTTTCAACAATAAATATATGGTTAAGGAACAGTGCCAAAAGTGTCAAAAGTCCTCAGTGCAAAATCCTACATAGAGGTGAATGGGTGCTGCTGTTGCACTGATTCAAACCAAGCTAGTACTGTGAAAAACGAAATGTAAATGACTAGTGGTGCACGATAATTATCGGCCCGATATCGGTCCGATATTAGGAATTATGACGTTATCCCTATAAACCCGATAAAAGTATTAATAGCACCGATAATATACAATATATTTTTTGGGTAAAAAAAAGAAAAAATACTGCGGTGTGGGTGGATTGGGATGAGGGGCGCTTGTTTTTCACTCGGCTCCTCCCGTTTTGCCAGTACTGTGGTATTAGTGGTTTAGGAAGAGGGGAGTTTTTCACAAATCCAGCGCTCCCTAACTCATGCCTGGCTGTGACGTAAATGGTGTGCGGCCGTGAAGCCAGGACAGTAAACAAACATGTCGTCGGTAGTATGGGAATATTTCAAAGTTTCAGAGTTAGATAGTTCGCTTGCTATTTGTATTAACAAATGCAATGCAGAAGTTCCACGGAAAAAGGCAACGAGCTATAATACTTCCAACCTGATTAGTCACCTGAAACATCGCCATGGCTACGATGGTGTG